>NC_082688.1:96906419-97206419 GCF_949987515.2 Delphinus delphis
CAATGTTCAGCACAGACTGGCTTTATAGAAATTATAGTGCAGAGTACTGATCCCAGATCATAGTCCTGATTTTCTCTTACAGATTTCCTCCTTCCAGAAAATTTAACAAACCTCAGAGAACTAAAATATAGCCCTATAATTGTCTCCATGGTTGCATTTCAACAAAACTGTTCATTAAACAGCAATCTATTATCTTATCATCTTTGGACTTATGAACAAACATTTTCCCAATATATCTCTTTCTAGAAAACTTTACATGCCAGTCCTTCTGAAGGAAATTTAGAAAATATTAACTACACCAAAGTCAAACCAAAATTTTTGGACTTCAAATAATGCCATGAGGACTTTGGCTAGGAGGGTATTATTTGTGAAAAAGAACTCTAAAAAGCAGAAAATTGAAAATTAATTGTTGCTTTGTAAACTTTCTGTTTAGTAAACTTTTATTTTCTATATGAGGCTTATTATCATATCAAGGATCAAGGTTGTCCTTGAGATGAGTGGGTTGTTCTCTAAATCTTAAAAAGTCAGAGAGAGAGAGAGAGAGAGAGAGAGAGAGAGAGAGAGAGAGAGAGGGAGAGGGAGAGGGAGAGGGAGAGGGAGAGGGAGAGGGAGAGGGAGAGGGAGAGGGAGAGGGAGAGGGAGAGGGAGAGGGAGAGGGAGAGGGAGAGGGAGAGGGGGAGAGAGAGAGAGAGAGAGAGAGAGAGGTGGGAGGGAAGAAGGAAATTCTTGTTGGTAAATAAAGCAGAATGATGGATGACTTACTTTAAAATTTGTGATTGTTTTAATTTTGTCATTATTTTTGTTTTTGGATAGGTATGTACATATATAGGAAGACAATAGACATATACAGTGCTTTCAGATGCAAAATATTATGGTAGAATGGAACACCTTGATGTATTATCCTCATTTATCCTCACAGGGAAGCAGAATGTGAACGATGCAGTGCTAGCTTATGGTTAAATTTGACTGTAATTTGCCTGGTGAACATTTCAGGTTCTTGAGGCTCAGGAGCTGGCATGTTCACACAAAGAGCAGAGCAGTGACCACCGTGGGGAGCACAAGTCTATGTCTCTAATTTTTCTTTAGCTCTGACAGTTTTTGAGTATCTTCTTTCTTCTGGGGTCCCTTACACCCATACAAATCCACTGCACATGGAATCAGGTGTAGCCCATCTTTAGTGCTTGCTGCTTTCAATGTCTTTTCTTCTCCCTCACATCAGCTCTACAGATTTCCTTCCTGACCCAGTGTGCCTACCTGCCTCTATCTTTCCCAAGTAAGCATGTTTTAAATATACTTGCCAAAATAATAAAGACTTGCATATTAAACGTCTCAGGAGTTGCAGTGGATTCCATGTTTGTGTCCCCACCCAATTCATTTGTCGAAATCCTAACCCCCAATAAGGTGGTATTAGAAGGTAGGGCTCTTAGGAGATAATTAGGTCATGAGGGTGGTATCTTCAGGAATGTGATTATTGTCCTTACACAAGGATTCCCAGAGCTTTCTGCCATGTGAACAAGCAGTGAGAAGCTGGCAGTCTATGAACCAGAAAGTAGGCCCTCACTAGATACCTAGTCTGCCAGCACCTTGATCCTGGACTTCCCCAGGCTCCAGAAATGTATGAAATAAGTGTTTGTTGTTTAAACCACCCAGTCTATAGCATTCTGTAATGGCATCCTGGACTAAGACAGGAGTGTCTGATTGAAAAGAAGTCCTCAGTAAGAAAGCCACTCATAATGAGAAAGAATATACTGCTAATGAGAAATTAGGAATTGATGAGAGAGAGTAAGAGAGAGTAAGAGAGAGTATCTATTAGGTTCAAGGGAGCTCATCTTTTATGGTCACAATCTTTTGACATCAGTTGGAAGAAAGTCTCAGGGCAGGATCTTCCCAACATTCTTAATTTTGGTCACCCAAGGACTTCCTACTGAACCTCGCCCCTGTAGCCAGGTTTCTTCTACTCCTGTCACTTGTTCCCTTTCTCCCTAGTTGCTTTTTCCCCTCTGTTGACTACTCCATAATTTTATCCTACTTGTAAGTGTTTCATGACCCAGCTCCCTCTTCAGTTCCAGTACCATCTCTCTCTGAGTGTTTTCCAAACACATCTTTTATGAGAAGAAGCATGGTGACCTGAAAAGTCATGGTCTTGATTCCGGAGTCTCAGCACTGCTATTACTCACTAGGGATGGGCCTTGGGGAAAGATAGTTCTCTATGTTTCCGTTTTTTTGGATGTTCTCTATGTCCTTTTAGCAAGAACATTGTGGAGTTCAGCATTTGGTTAGTTTTATAACTATCTATTCCCTTTCCTCTCAAGGTTTCCCATCGATTCAACCAGAGTCAAAATAATCTAAAACATTGCTATTCAAAGAGTTGCCCATAAGCAATCAGTACGGGCCTCACCAAGGAGCTTATTCAAAATCTCAGGCCCACCTCAGAACTGCTGAGTGGGAATCTGTATTTCAGTGAGGTCCCAATGATTGATTGAACATTGAAGTTTAGAAGTACTTATCTAAACACATACTTAGGCATTGAGTTCAGAGTGTGGGAGCAACAATTCTTGGCAGTCTGAGGGAACAAGTCCAGCTGGGCCACATGAGCAGAGTGTCCAGAGATTCAAGGAAGCTTATTTTTTTATGGTTAGAGTTTTTATCATTGACATCAGTGACCTCAGAGCTTCCTCCTGGTGCTATACTTGGAATGGTGCCACTGTGCAAGATTCAGGAGCATGTCTTACTTATTTTTAATTTAAAAAAATATTTTTAAGTCTTTATTGAATTTGTTACAATATTGCTTCTGTTTTATATTTTGTTTTTTTGGCCATGAGGCATCTTAGTTCTCCGACCAGGGATCGAACCCACACCCCCTGCATTGGAAGGCGAAGTCTTAACCACCAGACCACTAGGGAAGTCCTAGGATCTTGTCTTTTAGCAGCAATAAAGACCCCCCAAAATTATGCCTCCAAAAGAAAGGGAAAACCAGTGACAAATGAGCTCAAAGAAAAATCATCCTAGTTCTTCCTGACTCTTGGAGATTTTATCCTCCTATAAACATCCTTCTGTCTTTCTCTGGCCTCTGATTTCTCTACTCCACTTCCAAGTGGGGATATTGTTCAGATAGGCTCTCTCCTCTGCTTCCTTTCTGACTTCTTTGAATCTAGCACTCAACATTTTTCCTTGAAATAATACTCACTAAATAAGATAATTATCAAAAACTAGTAAAAGTTGCCAAGATATCTGGCTTAGAATCAGACTCTGGCCTGGCTCCTCTCTTGAGACCAAAAGAATGCTGCTCTACAACTACCTGCTGGGTTCCCCTCAAAGATGGCATATGTTGCTGTAGCTGCAGCTGCCATTGCTAATCTCAAATGTGAAGGTGAGAGATTGAATTTAGCTAATAATAGAGCAATAAATTCTAGATTTCACATTATCTCAGGTAACTCACAGCTTCAGCCCTTCTCTTCACAATACAAGAGAGAAACAGAATTTTTTAAAGTACTCTGAGCTGCAAAAATAAACATTATATAGGTACCATACATGGGAGAGTTGATGTATTTTATACCTAATGTCTCACTCAGAATTTATGTACCCTTGCTTGACACTTTGTTCTAATAGATTATATATCTGATTTCTAAACCATGATAAATTAGAAAAGAGATAAATATTGCTCTAGATAAGTGTGTTATTACAGCTATTGGGGATTAAGGATGTAGTAAAAGGCAGAAACCCTGCACACACACATACACACACACACACACACACACACACACACACACACACCCCAAAAGTAGTATGAGACTATTTTATGTAGGGGCAAATATCCATCCTTACCCTTGTCCTCTAGCCTTGAAAGCTTTATTGTATTACAACTCAATACCCCAATTAATATTCTTAATAACAGAGCTTATTTTATGCAGGAAATGTAAAATACTCTCCAGTAAACTGAAAAATAAAAAGACACATAAGCATATGTTATGGTTTAACTATAAAAACTGTAACCATAGCAGAAATAGAATTTAGACAATTTTTCATTAAAAATAGTTTAAATAAAATTTTGTGAGGCTATTCAAGGGTTATGACTAGATAAAACTTCACAGCGTCTTTTTTTTTTTTTTTTTTTTTTGAGGTACGCGGGCCTCTCACTGCTGTGGCCTCTCCCGTTGCGGAGCACAGGCTCCGGACGTGCAGGCTCAGCGGCCATGGCTAACGGGCCCAGCCACTCCATGGCATGTGGGATCTTCCCACGAACCCATGTCCCCTGCATCGGCAGGCAGACTCTCAACCACTGCCCCACCAGGGAAGCCCCACAGCATCTTTTATTTTGTATAATCCTTAAAGTTTTCCAAGAGGTTCTCATATACATTATTTTCTCTCATTCAAATGAGATTAATGAAAACTTGAGATGCATTTAAGTAAACCAATGAAGGAAAATAAATGTATTTTTAAACACAAAGTAGAAGGCAAAGTCTCTATGGAGGCAGAATGATTCCTATGACTCTCTCTAAAATTACAGATAAAATGTTTCAGAGAAATGGGAAAAAAATGTGTGTAGAATCATACCTCTCTGGCTAGAAGTTTAGTAATTACTTGGTCCAACCATCCGTATAATGTTCAAGACCTTTCTACAACATCTCTGATAAGTGATTCTTCAATCAGGATTTAAACATCTTAAGAGACAGAGGAATACTTACCTCTATTTCCACTTCTTTTATCTTTAAGTAACTCCCTCAGCATATTCCTTTTTATACTTAGTCATAATCTACCTCCTTGTAGTCTCTACCAGTAATATCTAGCTTAATCTGTTTTGGTCTTTGTTCATGGAAAAGACTCAGGAATAAAAATAAAGAGAGGTGAGGGTGTTCTCTTCAAAGACCCATTATGTGAAAGAGAAATTGGACTTAACGTTTTAAGGTCATGGTGATCTATGTGTAGAAGTTATGAAAAGGCAAAAACAAAAACAAAAACATAAACCATTTAAGCAGTCACTACTGTCCAACAATGTGATGAACTTCCTTGAGAAATCCTTAGTTTCCCATTAGCGGAAGCATTCTAATTGAGGCTTGATGACCAATTATCAGGATACTCCAGAAAGTCCTGCTATATTACATGGGACATTGTGTTTTACAAACTCTAACTTAGTTGTACTTACTACACTGTTATGATTTCTGGATTATAACTTAATGCTCCACATTTTAATCATCACCATCATCATCAAACATTTATTTTGTGCTCTTAATGTACCAGGCATTGTGCCAAGTATTTCATATATATTATCTTATTTAATCCTTTTAACAGTCCCAGGAAACAGGTGATATTATTAATATTTCCTTTGATGAATGAGAAAACCAAGGCTTACAAAGATTGAGAATCCTGTCTTTGAACTATAGAGACTGAGAACATATCAGTGGTTGATGAGGACTATTAGTGAGAGGAAAGATTGATTACAAAAGAGTACAAAAAAATTGGGGGAGGTGGTGGAATTGCTCTGTAACATGATGGTAGTTACCACATGGCTGAATGCATTCATCAAAACTCATAGACTTGTACAGGAAAGAGAGTAAATTTTACGACATAAACTATACCTTAATAAACCTGACTTTAAAAATCTTGCTTTTGATTGTACAGTTGGTTAGTACTCTTCTGTGGGCTGAGGTAGTTGTAAGTTTGGATTCTGTGGTTATTCTGTGCTCCTCAACTGAGGTCTCTAATTTGGGTAAGGTGCCACATTTGCAACTTTGGTGCTTGGCCTAGGCCCAAAGTCTATGTGGATAGTATCCTATGGGAATGCATATGTCTTAGTAAGTTCTATCACTTTTTAACTATATTTGTCACTGTATTCACCTCTGTAATTCACTTCTCAATTCATGGTTTCCAAACTTGCTACATTCTGATTATCTTGAAAGACGAGACAGTTTGTTTACTTCTATAATTGTCTCTAAAATTCTAGTGTCTTTCACAGTACCGTATTCAGACACAAAGAGTATTTTCCTCAATAAAAAACACCAGGAAAACTGAGATTTGGGTTCAGCATAAGGAAGCATTTCAGATAGTCACTGCTACTCAGAGATGGACCAGGTGCCCACTAGGACATGGGTGTCTTACATCAGAGAACAAAGTATTTCTAAAACCACCTTTAACTGAATTTATCAAAGCTCACAAATAAAAAATGCTCAATGATTTCTCTAAAGGCATGAGGACTACTGATTTCGTAGATTTATAAATGCAGAACATTATGAGAGATAAAAGGAGGAGAACCTTGCTTTGGCTCTACTCCCACTCAGCTTTCCTTCTGTGCCTGCTTTGTGTGTGTGTGTGTGTCTGAGAACATGTGTCTTACTGAGGGCAACTTAAGGGCAAGATTTTGAGGCAACTGATGAATGAAATCACTATGAGTAATCAATTTGATAAGAGAAAAATGGTTTTTTTTAATTTTATTTATTTATACAACAGGTTCTTATTAGTTATTTATTTTATACATATTAGTGTATATATGTCTATACAAATCTCCCAATTCATCCCACAACCACCACCCCTTCCCTGCTTTCCTGCGTTGGTGTTCATACATTTGTTCTGTACATCTGTATTTCTATTTCTGCCTTGCAAACTGGTTCATCTGTACCATTTTTCTAGAGTCCACATATATGCGTTAATATACGATATTCGTTTTTCTCATTCTGACATTTCACTCAGTAGGACAGTCTCTAGGTCCATCCATGTCTCTACAAATTACCCAATTTCATTCTTTTTACGGCTGAGTAATATTCCATTCTATATATGTACCACATCTTCTTTATCCATTTGTTTGTCAATGGACATTTAGGTTGCTTCCATGATCTGGCTATTGTAAATAGTGCTGCAATGAACACTGGGGTGCATGTGTCTTTTTGAATTATGGTTTTCTCTGGGTATATGCGCAGTAGTGGGATTGCTGGGTCATATGGTAATTCTATTTTTACTTTTTTAAGGAACCTCCATACTGTTCTCCATAGTGGCTGTCTCAATTTACATTCCCACCAACAGTGCAAGAGGGTTCCCTTTTCTCCACACCCTCTCCAGCATTTGTTGTTTGTAGATTTTCTGGTGATGCCCAATCTAACTGGTGTGAGGTGATATCTCACTGTAGTTTTGATTTGCATTTCTCTAATAATTAGTGATGTTGAGCAGCTTTTCATGTGCCTCTTGGCCATCTGTATGTCTTCTTTGGAGAAATGTCTATTTAGGTCTTCTGCCCATTTTTGGATTGCATTGTTTGTTTCTTTAATATGGAGCTGCATGAGCTGTTTATATATTTTGGAGATTAATCCTTTGTCCATTGATTCACTTGCAAATATTTTCTCCCATTTTGAGGGTTGTCTTTTCATCTTGTTTTTTGTTTCTTTTGCTTTGCAAAAGCTTTTAGGTTCCTTTTATTTATTTTTGTTTTTATTTCCATTACTCTAGGAGGTGGCTCAAAAAAGCTCTTGCTGTAATTTATGTCAAAGAGGGTTCTTCCTATGTTTTCCTCTAAGAGTTTTATAGTGTCCAGTTTTACATTTAGGTCTCTAATCCATTTTGAGTTTAGTTTTGTGTATGGTGTTAGGGAGTGTTCTAATTTCATTCTTTTACATGTAGCTGTCCAGTTTTCCCAGCACCACTTACTGAAGAGACTGTTTTTTCTCCATTGTATATCCTTGCCTCCTTTGTCATAGATTAGTTGACCATAGGTGCGTGGGTTTATCTCTGGGCTTTCTATCCTGTTCCAACAATCTATATTTCTGGTTTTGTGTCAGTACCATATTGTCTTGATTACCGTAGCTTTGTAGTAATGTCTGAAGTCAGGGACTCTGATTCCTCCAGCTCTGTTTATTTTTCTCTCAAGATTGCTTTCACCATTTGGGGTCCTTTTTGTCTCCATACAAATTTTAAGATTTTTTGTTCTAGTTCTGTAAAAAATGCCATTGGTAATTTGATAGAGATTGTATTGAATCTGTAGATTGCTTTGGGTAGTAGAGTCATTTTCACAGTATTGATTCTTCCAATCCAAGAACATGGAATATCTCTCCATCTGTGTCATCTTTGATTTCTTTCATCAGTGTCTTATAGTTCTCTGAGCACAGGTCTTTTACCTCCTTAGGTAGGTTTATTCGAGATATTTTATTCTTTTTGTTGCAATGGTGAATGGGATTGTGTCCTTAATTTCTCTTTCTGATCTTTCATTGTTAGTGTATAGGAATGCAAGAGATTTCTGTGCATTAATTGTGTATCCTGGAACTTTACCAAATTCATTGATTAGCTCTAGTAGTCTTCTGGTGACATATTTAGGATTATCTATGTATAGTATCATGTCATCTGCAAACAGTGACAGTTTTACTTCTTCTTTTCCAATTTGAATTCCTTTTATTCCTTTTTCTTCTCTGATTGCCATGGCTAGGATTTCCAAAAGTATGTTGAATAATAGTGGTGAGAGTGGGCAACCTTGTCTTGTTCCTGATCTTAGAGGAAATGGTTTCAGTTTTTCACCATTCAGAATGATGTTGGCTGTGGGTTTGTCATATATGGCCTTTATTATGTTGAGGTAAGTCCCCTCTATGACTACTTTCTGGAGAGTTTTTAATCATAAATGGGTGTTGAATTATGCCAAAAGCTTTTTCTGCATCTATTGAGATGATAATATGGTTTTTATTCTTCAATTTGTTAATATGGTGCATCACATTGATTGATTTGCATATATTGAAGAATCCTTGCATCCGGGATACATCCCATTTGATTATGGTGTATGATCCTTTTAATCTGTTGCTGGACTCTGTTTGCTAGTATTTTGTTGAGGAATTTTGCATCTACATTCATCAGTGATATTGATCTGTAATTTTCTTTTTTTGTAGTATCTTTGTCTGGTTTTGGTATCAGTGTGATGGTGGCCTCGTAGAATCAGTTTGGGAGTATTCCTTCCTCTGCAATTTTCTGTAAGAGTTTGAGAAGGATGGGTGTTAGCTCTTCTCTAAATGTTTGATAGAATTCACCTGTGAAGCCATTTGGTCCTGGACTTTTGTTTGTTGGAAGATTTTTTTTCACAGTTTCAATTTCATTACTTGTGATTGGTCTGTTCATGTTTTCTATTTCTTCCTGATTCAGTCTTGGAAGGTTATACCTTTCTAAGAATTTTTACATTTCTTCCAGGTTGTCCATTTTTTGGCATATAGTTGCTTGTAGTAGTCTCTCTCTCATGATCCTTTGTATTTCTGCTGTGTCAATTGTAACTTCTCCTTTTTCTTTTCTAATTTTATTGATTTGAGTCCTCTCTCTCTTGATGAGTCTGGCTTTAAGTTTATCAATTTTGTTTATCTTTTGTTTATCTTCTCAAAGAATCAACTTTTAGTTTTTTTTGATCTTTGCTATAGTTTTCTTTGTTTCTATTTCATTTATTTCTGCTCTGATCTTTATGATTTCTTTCCTTCTACTAACTTTGGGTTTTGTTTGTTCTTCTTTCTCTAGTTCCTTTAGGTGTAAGGTTGGAATGTTTATTTCAGATTTTTCTTGTTTCTTTAGGTGAGATTGTATTGCTATAAACTTCCCTCTTTGAACTGCTTTTGCTGCATCCCATAGGTTTTGGATCGTCGTGTTTTCATTGTCATTTTTCTCTAGGTATTTTTTATTTCCTCCTTGATTTCTTCAGTGATCTCTTGGTTATTTAGTAATGTATTGTTTAGCCTCCTTGTGTTTGTGTTTTTTAAGTTTTTTTCCCCTGTACTTTACTTCTAATCTCATAGCATTGTGGTTGGAAAAGATGCTTGGTATGATTTCACTTTTCTTAAATTTACCAAGGCTTGATTTGTGACCCAAGATGTGATCTATCCTGGAGAATGTTCTGTGTGCACTTGAGAAGAAAGCGTAATCTGCTCTTTTCAGATGGAATATCCTATACGTATCAATTAAATCTATCTGGTCTATTTTGTCATTTAAAGCTTGTTTTGTTATTAATTTTCTGTCTGGATGATCTGTCCACTGGTGTAAGTGAGGTGTTAAAGTCCCCCACTATTATTGTGTTACTGTCCATTTCCTCTTTTATAGCTGTTAGCTTTTGCCTTATGTATTGAGGTGCTCCTATGTTGGGTGCATATATATTTATAACTGTTATTCTTCTTCCTAGCTTGATCCCTTTATCATTATGTAGTGTCCTTGTCTCTTGCAATAGTCTTAATGTTTATTTATTCTGATATGAGAATTGCTACTGCAGCTTTCTTTTGATTTCCATTTGCATGGAATATCTTTTTCCATCCCCTCACTTTCAGTCTGTATGTGTCCCTAGGCCTGAAGTGGGTCTCTTGTAGACATGATATGTATGGGTCTTGTTTTTGTATCCATTCAACCAGTCTATGTCTTTTTGTTGGAGCATTTAACCTATTTACATTTAAAGTAATTATCAATATGTATGTTCCTATTACCATTTTCTTAATTGTTTGGGGTTTGTTTTTGTAGGTCCTTTTCTTCTCTTGTGTTTCCCACTTAGAGAAGTTCCTTTAGCATTTGTTGTAAAGCTGGTTTGGTGGTGCTGAATTCTCTTAGCTTTTGCTTTTCTGTAAAGTTTTGATTTCTCCATCAAATCTGAATGAGATCCTTGCTGGGTAGAGTAATCTTGGTTGTAGGTTTTTCCCTTGGTTGTAGGTTTTTCCCTTTCATCCCTTTTAATATATCATGCCACTCCCTTCTGGCTTGTAGAGTTTCTGCTGAGAAATCAGCTGTTAACCTTATGGGAGTTCCCTTGTATGTTATTTGTCATTTTTCCCTTGTTGCTTTTAATAATTTTTCTTTGTCTTTAATTTTTGTCAATTTGATTACTATGTGTCTTGGTGTGTTTCTCCATGGGTTTATCCTTACGGGACTCTCTGCACTTCCTGGACTTGGGTGGCTGTTTCCTTTCCCACGTTAGGGAAGATTTCAACTATAATTTCTTCAAATATTTTCTTGGGTCATTTCTCTCTTTTCCTTCTGGGACCCCTATAATGTGAATGCTTCATGTTGTCTCAGAGGTCTCTTAGGCTGTTTTCATTCCTTTTCATACTTTTTTCTTTACTCTGTTCTGTGATAGTGAATTCCACCATTCTGTCTTCCAGATCACTTATCCATTCTTCTGCCTCAGTTATTCTGCTACTGATTCTTTCTAGTGTATTTTTCATTTCAGTTATTGTATTGTTCATGTCTGTTTGTTTTTTATTTAATTCTTCTAGGTGTTTCTTCTTTAATTCTAGGTCTTTGTTAAATATTTCTTGCATCTTCTCGACCTTTGCCTCCATTCCTTTTCTGAGCCTCTGGATCATCTTCACTATCTTTATTCTGAATTATTTTTCTGGAAGGTTACTTATCTCCACTTCATTTAGTTGTTTTTTGGGGGCTTTATCTTGTTCTTTCATCTGGTACATAGTCCTCTGCCTTTTCATTTTGTCTATCTTTCTGTGAATGTGGTTTTTGCTCCACAGGATGCAGGACTGTATTTCTTCTTGCTTCTGCTGTGTGCCCTCTGGTGGGTGAGGCTATCTAAGAGGTTTGTGCAAGCTGCCTGATGATAGGGACTGGTGGTGGGCAGAGCTGGGTGTTGCTCTGGTGAGCAGAGCTAAGTAAAACTTTAATCCAGTTGTCTGCTGATGGGTAGAGCTGCATTCTCTCCCTGTTCATTGTTTGGCCTGAGGTGACCCAGCACTGGAGCCTACAGGCTCTTTGATGCAGTTAATGGTGGACTCCAGGAAGGTTCACACCAAGGAGTACTTCTCAGAACTTCTGCTGCCAGTGTCTTTGTCCCCATGGTGAACCACAGCTGCCCCCCACCTCTGCAGGAGACCCTCCAACACTAGCAGGCAGGTCTGGTTCAGTCCTATGGGGTCACTGCTCCTTCCCCCTGGGTCCTGGTGCACACACTGCTTTGTGTGTGCCCTCCAAGAGTAAAGTCTCTGTTTCCCCCAGTCCTGTCAGAGTCCTGCTATCAAATACCACTAGCCTTCAAATTCTGATACTCTGGGAATTCCTCCTCCCATTTCCAGACCCCCAGGTTGGAAAGCCTGATGTGGGGCTCAGAACCTTCACTCCAGTGGGTGGACTTCTGTGGTATAATTGTTCTCCAGTTTGTGAGTCACCCTTCCAGTGGTTATGGGATTTGCTTTTATTTTGATTGCGCCCCTCTTACCATCTGTGTCTTCTCCTTTGTCTTTGGATGTGGGATATCTTTTTTGGTGTGTTCCAGTGTCTTCCTGTCAATGATTGTTCAGCAGTTAGTTGTGATTCTGGTGCTCTCACAAGAGGGAGTCAAGAAAAATATTTTTATAATTATCATGTCTAAAAGTATTTTTCAGATCATGCATTTTATTGTAACTGAAAATTGTTACAAGTCAAAATAATCTAAAGTGATGTGTGTCCTTTTTTAGTAATAATAAGAAAAATTCATAAGTGGTTGTATCCACCTAAGTTGTAAACGTTTTTGAAAAGCAAATAATATAGTGTGTATTTTCTTCACATGTATCTCAGATACCCATGTCAGATCTGTGAACACCACACTAGTCTCTGAAATTTTGTAACACCAACAGGACAATAGACTAACCATGGCCATGAATGCAGGATGCTGAAATGCACACAGCACCAAATCCCCTGAGAGAGCTTGATTAGATACGTACTCAAGGATGGAGTCCTATAGCAAATGAGCTTGGCAGCTCTCTGCAACAAAAGGGGTGCAAAGCAGTTGACATGACGAAGGGAAAGTCAAGCAGTGCTCCAGTGCTCTCCTCCTACCTAAGTGCATGACCTTAAACAAGTCACTACATGTTGGGCTTTTGTTTTTCACCTACAACATGAGGAGTACACAATTGCTTTCATAGACTTCAGGACAAAACTGTTATCATCTCAATAGCTAATGTAGTAAACATTTTAAATAAAATTCTTATCTGACATTGGGAGCACTTGGAAAATTCTTAGTTTTCAATATTTGCATGGATTTTGAAATGCCAAGCCATTGTGAAAATGTCTTTTACAACTTTCCCATGTCTGGCCAATCAGGGCAAACAGCAACTCATGTGAATTGAGTAAGATGAAGACTTATTTTAGAATAGAAAAATCTTGCCCCATAGAACTTGTGTCACTATGAACACTGAGAAATATCGAAGAACAATTTCTTGTAGTTGCTCAACAGTGTTAGAAAAGGTTATATAAAAGGGACAAATTGCCCAATATGCACTCCTTCTCCAAACCATAAAACAAAATTAGCAGCCACATGAGGCAACTATATAAAGCCAGGAAGACCTAAAATGGAAGAGTAAAGAAGTAAATGTCTACTGGAATAAAAATACTACAAAACATGAAAATATGCAGATTAAATTCTATAGGAGACAAGGAAATAAAAGACTTTTGTAACCCAGTGTGTAGCAAGATTTGATAGCACATACTTAATTCACAATGTGAGTAGTGACAGCATGGGATCGTAAAGATCAATTAACCTAATAATTTATTTAGCATATTTATGTATATGCTTTTTTGTATAATGTTTTACAATTTATTTATTTATGTCTTCACAGTGCAGTTTATTCCACCAAAAGTTCACAGTCACATTCTAGGGATGGCATTTAGGACAACCAGAAATATGAACAGGTCTATGCAGCGTATGAAAAAGTTTAAAGCTGTGGTGGCATAGGCATGAACTGGTTAAGAAACGTGGTGTTACTGACCCACAGGACTGAAGAAAAGGAGGTTGGAGAGAAAGTAGAGTGGAGTGGTTTGAAGAAAGGTTTTTCATGTTTAAAGGGTTTGGACATTGGCTCTGCCACTTACTTACTCTGTGACCTTGGAGAAGATCCTCACCTAAGATCAGTGAACTCTTCTGTAAAATGGACTCCTGGGAGGAATGAGACACTTCATGCAACATGCATGACACATATAGAGTAAGTACTTAAAAAACATTCACTCTTTTGATGATGATGATAATGACAATGACATGGACTGTTTTCTGAAGGGGGTAAAAACACCTACCAAAAAGGTCAGATAGTTCTAGGGTAAATAATAAGATGGACAATCTAGAAGAAATGGACAAATTCTTAGAGAGATACAACCTTCCAAGGCTGAACCAGGAAGAAATAGAAAATATGGACAGACCAATCACAAGTAATGAAATTGAAACTGTGATTAAAAATCTTCCAACAAACAAAAGTCCAGGACCATATGGCTTCACAGGTGAATTCTATCAAACATTTAGAGAAGAGTTAACACCTACACTTCTGAAACTCTTTCAAAAAATTGCAGAGGAAGGAACACTTCCAAGCTCATTCTACACCATCACCCTGATACCAAAACCAGACAAAGATATCACAAAGAAAAGAAAATTAGAGGCCAATATCACTGATAAACATAGACATAAAATACTCAGCAAAATACTAGCAAACTGAATCCAACAACACATTAAAAGGATCACCCTGATCAAGTGAGATTTATTCCAGGGATGCAAGAATTCTTCAATATAGGCAAATCGATCAATGTGATACACCATATTAACAAATTGAAGAATAAAAACCATATAATCATCTCAATTTAAAAATAATTTTCACACATTATCCTAATTCAAAACTCATCAAAACTCTGAGGGAAATAGAGTAGCCTAGTCCCATTTAGACACCTGTCCCTACCTCCCACCCAGGGGCCAAAGGGAATGACTTACATAAATCTAAAAGCAAATCCTAGAGGTCAAGTATCCTTATGTACATTGTGAGACAGGCTGATGGCCACATTTTTTACTTACATTCCTGGGTTGGAAAGAAGTAACACACAATCTCCGAATCAAAAGCTGTCACTTGCAGATAACTACAGGTAAATACAAAAACTAAGCCTCAATCAACAGAAAGCTTCACTTCTAAGGCTGGGACATAGCAGATCCCGACTATTTAGAGGCTATGCACTTATGTAAAATATTGGTAGTAATAATACTACCACCAAGGGTTGTTGTAAGAACTGCATCTATTCATTCAATCAACATTTATTGAGGCCAGAGTGACATCACCAAGATGGCAGCGTAGGATACACCAGCCGCTATCCCCCAACAAAGACCAACAATTAGATAGCTATCCATGAACAAAAACAGTTCTGGGAGAGCTTGGTGTCCATTTAAGAAACTTCAGCAACACAGTGGAATAAAAAAAGAAAAACCTGAAACTGCACAAGAAGAGAAAAGAAGACAGCTTAATTTTCCCTGAATCATCCCTTTCCCCCAAACTGGCATTGCTCATTGCCAAAATGGAACTCCCCAGCTAGAAAGCATTCCCCTCAACAGGAAAGGAAGAGTGAGATGAGTGACCAGTTTTCCCAGTCTTTTGGGTACCACATGAAGGTCCAGCTTCAATTTCACCTACCCAGACCAGCAAAGCTGAGACTTACAGAGTTGGCTAGAAACAATGAAGAAAACCAGGGGCTACCAATAGCAGCCATGCATGGAAGTGACTGATGTTCACAGTAACCTGCTTTTACAGGCAAAACCAGCAGCTTTTAACAATGAGGGAACAAAAAACCAATGGCCAGTACAGCTGGCAGATTTCCCCAGCTTTTCCCACAGGTTTTTACATTCACTGACTTCCGCCACCTGAGTCCTCCCTGCTCCCTTCCTTTACCCACCAGAGTCCAGGAATTGCATCAGCAGCCAGCCCAGGCCTCTGCAGGTGTAAAATGCAAGTCTAGACCCCTGTGGCTGCTCACCCCCATCAGTTGTGCGTGTGCCTGTGTCTAGCCCCTCTGGTTGTGCCCCTGCACACTGCTGCCTGACACCCATCACCAACCTCCACTGTGTGCGCACACCCAGGAAAGACTATCAGGAAAACATCTGGCAGCCATGGCCACCACAGCTGCTTATGGGCCCAGACAAGACCTTGTCTTCTGTCACTGGCCTCCACCACGGTGATCACCTGCAGCCAGGCCCTATAGCTGAGCACCTGCATGCTGTCAGCCCAACTACTTCACCATGCTGTGCTGCCACGTGCATGGAGCAAGACCCAGCAGCCAGTGTAGTACATGCCAACAGCCAGGGCCTCTGAACTCTCAGTGCACCAGCCGTTGCCTATCGTACCCCAACAACTACATGTGTGCCTGTAACTGATCCCTGTCACTACATAGGCACTTACAGTTGGCCTCCAGAGCCAAATGTGTGTACACTACTACCAGCTCTGGTCACCACCACTGTCTGCAGTGGTCCCTAACTGTTGGACCTGGAAGCATAGCTGAGAAACACAAGAGCCTTTGCAGCCACCATGGGCACCCAGTGACACTCACCAAGAACCACACAATTATCAATGCCATGGACCCAATGGCCTGAGTTTAAGAGACATCATGCCTCCTGAGACCCAGTGCCACCCCCCACTCTCACTTGGCACCTGCAACACTAGACCCAGGGCCACAGCATGCTCCAGTGTGCCCCCACTTTCAGGTGAAAATCTTTCTTACTGAAGTCATTTCATGAAGTCTGAAAGAGGTGACTGCTTCTTTAAATGTGCAGACAACTACACAGAACTACAGGGATCAGGGAAAATCAGGGAAACACTGACTCCACCAAAGGAATGCTATAAACCTCCAGTAACTGGCCACAAAAAAATGGAGATACAGGAATTGCCTGACGAATAATTCAAAATAATTATTCTCTAGATGCTCAGAGATCTACAAGAGGACACAGACAAACAATTAACAATCAGGAAGGCAATACAAGAACAATATAAGAATTTCAAAAAAGAGATAGAAAACATAAAAAAAAACCAAACAAATTTTGGAAATGAAGAATACAATGGCTGAACTGAAGAATTCAATAGAAAACTTCAAGAGCAGACTTGACTAAGCAGAAGAAACAAGTAGTGAGCACAAAGACTAAAATAAATAAAATTGTAAATGAAAGAGAACACATTACAACTAATACCACCGATACACAAAGAATCAGAGAGACTACTATGAACAGGAACACACAATATGGAAAGGATAGTCTCTGAAACTACTGTTGCTGAGAGAATAAGATTGCCACATGCAGAAGAAAAGAAATTGGACCTTTATCATACACCAATCACAAAAACTAACTCAAAATGGATTAAAGACTTAAACATAAGACCTGAAACCACAAAACTTCTAGAAGAAAGCATAGAGAAAAAGCTGCTAGTACTGGTCTTGGCAATGATTTTTTTTTTTGGTGGGAGGATGTGACATCAAAAGTACAAGTAATAAAAACAAAAATTAACAAGTGAGACTACAGCAAACTAAAGAGCTTCTGCACAGGAAAAGAAACATTCCAAAAATGAAAAGGCAACCTATGGAATGGAAGAAAATATTTTCAAGTCATATATCTGTTAAGGAGTTGATATCCCAAAATATGTAGATAACCCAGACAATTCAATTGCAAACAAACAAAAAACAATGAAAAAAATGGGCAGAGAAACTGAATAGAAAATTTTCCAAAGAAGACATCTGAATGGACAACAGGTACAATGAAAAGTGCTCTACATCACTAATCATTAGGGAAATAAAAATAAAACCACAATGGGATATCACCTCACACCTGTTAGAATGGCTATCATTAAGAAGACAAGAGATATCAAGTGTAAAGATGTGAAAAAAGACCCCTTGTACACTGTTAGTGGGAATATAAATTGGTACAGACACTATGGAAAACAGTATGGAGGTTACTCAAAAAATTAAAAATAGAACTACTGTACAATCCAGTAATTCTTCTTCTGGGTATATACCCAAAGGAATTTCAAATAGGAGTTCAGAGAGATATATGCACTCCCATGTTTATTGCAGCACTATTCACAATAGCCAAGATTTGGAAACAACATAAGTGTCCATTGATTGATAAAGGGATAAAGGAGATGTGGTATATATACATATGTATATTTTATATATATAAATATATATTATATATAATACATAAATATATATAAATTTATATTATATATATATATATTATAGATATATATATATAATTTTTCAGCTGTAAGCAAAAAGGAAATTCAGTTGTTTGGGTCAACATGGATTGACCTTGAGGACATTATGCTATGTGAAATAAGTCAAACAGAAAAAGGCAACTATTGTATTATATCACTTACATGTGGAATCTACAAAAGCAAAAGCATAGAAACAGAGTATAAAGTTGGTTACCAGGGGCGGGGGGTGGGAGAATATTTGTCAAAGCGTGTAAACTTCTAGTTATGAGTAAGTTCTGGGGATCAAATATCCCCAGATATAATCTTCTGGGGAATATAGTTAATAATAGTGTATTATATATATGAAAGTTGGTAAGAGAGCAGATCTTAAATGTTCTCACCACAAAAAAGAAATTGTAATCATGTGACATGGTAATGGTATTAGTTATGGCTCTGCTGGGAATCATTTTGTAATATATAAGTATATCAAATCAACACACTGCACATGTTAATTCACATAATAGTATATTCAATTATATCTCAATGAAACTGAAAAATAATAAAAAGTAAATTTTGTGCCTTAAAAAAACTAAAAAAACAAATTTACTTAGCCCCTACTGTGTGCAGGAATAGGCCTGGGACTAAATGTAAATACAAGAATATGTTTGTAGTCTAGAAGAAGAGAACTTTGTAGTCTAGAAGAAGAGAAAGAAAAATAGGAAAGGTGCTTTGTGAACTGTAATGACAATTGTACTTACTTAAAGGAGATGAGAAAGATGACCTAATTCAAACGCAAAAGTGATGAAAAAGGAAGTGGGTTTCTAAAGGCTCCCGTCTTGGGGTCCTGGCTAAGCTTCCTGCATATAGTGGCCCCTTGAGTCCTAACTGGGACTTTATGTGTAAAATGTCTGCAGAATTAGACTAACGATTACAAGCATGTTATGTAAGAGAGACATTTATGTAAGTGCAGCCAAAGTGTTTTCACACTTCAGTCCTGTGAATGCCGGGGCAAGGCTCTCTGTGGTCTAAGGAATGAAGCCAAGTCAGTTACTCACCACCCACAACCCCATTCCCTCAGCTCTCCACGCAGGCTTTAGTTGAAATGACAACATGGGAAGCAAAACACTTGTTGAAAATGCGGTATGCTGAAATGAAGACAAAGCTGGTCTGTATTTTCCTCCAGAATGTCAAGTCCTCACAACACTCATCATACACAATCAGACTTTCACAAATTCATGAACGTAGAAATGGGTGAAGGGGAAGGAAGAAAAGAAGAGAAAGGTGTTGGGGTAAGATAGGTAGAGTTAGCTGTAAAGGTGGGAGCAGTAAAACAAGAGCTAAACCAGATAAAAGGGCTGGAATGCCTGCTTCCTTCCATGACAGGGGTAACTGCTGTATTTCTGGATTCCAGGCAAGACCTTGGATTGTGAAGCTGCTGCTTTACTTACTTGGTCACAGCATTAGGTACCTCTATAGTTTCTCCACAGTCTGCTATGATATAGTGGATATGATCTCAGGTGGCCTCAGCCTGCAGCAGCTTGAAGGAGGATTTTGGTTCCCTGGCCAGAGATTGAAGTCAGGCTGCAGCAGTGAGAGCACTCATTCCTAGCCACCAGACCACCAGGGACCAGTGGCCAGTGACAAGGCCCTGGCCCATCAACTTTGTAGAAATAAATTTCTACAAAGATTCAGAAAGTAGTGAAACAAGTAGAGTGTTTATTAGAAGGAAAAATAGTACCTGTGAATAGACACACAGGTGGGCTCAGAGAGAGTCGCACCCTTGTGGTAGTTTGAATCACTTATGTGGGGCATTTCTTCTGGGTTTCCTTTGGCCAATCATCTTGCTTTGCCCGGTCCTCCCATGTGTGCATGCACATCTCTTAGCCAAGATGGAGTCTAGCGAAGAGGCCTATGGATAGTTTGACATCACTCCCTTTATGACTTCCAAGGATCCTCTCTGTGCATGTATAGTGGGAAAGTCTCCTTGACCTTGAAAATGAGAAATATGTGGTCACTATCTCAGGGCTCAGCCTCTCTTATTATCCTCCTGCTATTATCTTCATCTTGGAGTATCTGCCCACAGGGGACAAACTCCAGCTGCTCAGCCTGAGGCCCGTCTATCTCCTGCCTCAAAAAGGGTAGCAGAGTGAGAATCAAAAGACACGATGTTTAGCACCATACAGTCACTACCTAGGCAAGTGTGTATCATATTTGGGGCTCCATTTCCAGATGTGTAAAATGAGGTACTTGGAGCAGACAATATTCAAGAGGCATTCTGGCCACATAAGTTATGATTTCATCAGGATGGTATACTTCAATCAACAGAGACATTTTGTAATGAATAAACCACCATTTCCTAGTTGTGTGGTTTTGTACAAGTTACTAAACTTTTCTGAGCCCTAGTTTCTTCAGAGTAAAATGTGATTAATGGTGCCTGTCCGGGTGTTGGAAGGATTACATGAGATAATGCATATACTGCACTAGCATAGCACTAGTAGCATAAAAGAGGATAGTTCCCTTCCCCTCATTGGGGTTCTTTGGTGGATGCCCCTATGAGAGTTTCTATTCAATCCTATCAGAACTTTCATAGGGGGCATTGCACAGAGGAGCCACAGGGAAAGAAGGAATGAGGTTCTAGTCCAGCTGCCCAACATGACCTCAAGCAGGTCCTGAGCATCAGTGAGCTTCATTTTCCTCTTGTGCAAGATGAAGGTATGACTACTTGTCCTGCCTACCTCTTGAGGCTATTGTGAGATCAAAGAGGATAAATATGGAGTGTTTTATGACCTCTGAAACACCATTCCAATGTCAGTGTGAGAGGAGAGCAGGCGATAAGAATCTGCACCACCAAATGCCTCTTGCTCACTCCTGGACAGTGGCTATCAGCTCTCCTAGATTATCATTTATCCCTAGCTGGTGTTAGGGAAAACTCAGGGCTCATGCATCCTCTAATCCACTTAAGAATTTGGATCCTGAGCTTTATTCTTTAATGCTTAGCACATGAGACTTCTAAGAGGGAACAGTCTCTCATAGTGTTAACTCTAGGGGGATTTACATCAATGCTGTCTTTCTTTTGCCCAGGCAAGTAGGAGAGTTAAGCATGATGTATCACCTTTATATCATGTCTTTAACAGGCTCTGTTCCTCTGCACAGAAATTTTAAATGATTACATTATAGAAAGTAGGGGTACATATTTATAACTGTAGTATCAAGGCTAAAGAAGATTATTTTACATTATTCTGTTTCTCTGCTCCCTTTCTTTTCTGAAGCACTAACTGTGCTTCTAACATGAAAAGTGTGTTCTAAGAAAACACATGGAAAGGAGTCCCAAGTTTGCCCCTTCGTGATCTCCAGATCTGAATTCCATCCATTATTAATTTTCCTCACCAGTCTCAATTCCATGGCTTCTCAGCAAAGTGCCAATATATTCTCCATGCATGACCCTAGGAAAAAGTTACTCCTTTTAAATGACAAATCACAAAAGAAGAGCAAAGGAAGCCATCGTGTGTACTTGCCATCATTAGTTCAAATTTTTTTTCCTTTTAGGTACCAGGATGAAGGAGATTTGCAGTTAGGCAGCAGGAATATAAGCAAAGGGTCAAAAGGATTTTGAATCTTCAAAAATGGTGGCTGTCTCCTCACATATGTTCTTAGTCAAATAGGGCAGGAAAATAAGCACCTGGTAAAGTAATTGGATCTCTAGGATGGCATAAAGAGGACTGTCTACTCATAAAAATAAACCTAGAGCTCAGTCAGAATTGATGCATCTACTTGACTGCCTTCTGCTTATTTTGACATTTCCTTCATATATACATGTACATATATTTAAACTTCAGTGGAAATTATGTAATGATGATATAAATAGTGGCAAAGGGTATAAAGAAAACATAGTGTCTAAGGTTGAAGTGATGTAAAATTAAAGATGTATGATGACATGTCTGTGTTATGCAATGAATCATCATCATACAGCAGGATTCTAATATTGGATTCATACACAGCACTACATGTCTACACTGAAAACTGGAAAAAATAATTACCAAGCTATTGGTAGGTTTGCAAATATCTAGATATTTGTTATCATATAAACAACTTATCTGAATAACTTTTATATACTCTTGATGTAATAAAAACAAACTAGAAATCATAAAGTGCTATACTACTACAGAATTCTTTTAGTTCCCAATTGAAAAACCAAACTAATAGCACAAAAATAATATCTATACTTACTGATAACTGGGCAGTCAAATATATTACACAAGAGCAGGTATTCTTTACATCTTTCTACAGCACGTCTTTGCAAAACAGAGGCTGATTCTCATTGGGACGTAGCAAATTATAGAGACCACACAAGATCATTTATCCAATCCCCTATCTTAAGTCACCACATGACAGGTTGTTAGCAGATTTTTAGATGAAAAAATTTCAACCATTAAAAAAACATCAACCCAAACTTGTAGCATTTAGGAAAATAAATCTTATTTGATTAAATCTCCAAGGGCAAACATTTTTACAATGAAATATTTCAAACCACAGAATGATTCCATAGGCACAGCAAAAACAGGCACCAAGTATAGAGCTCTTTGAAAAACTCAAACAACAGAAAATCAAAACCAAAACCCAAAACAATAACCAAAAAATCTTACTGCCTCTCTAAACAAATCTACAAATTTATATTCCATGCAAACTCTGTTTTATGAAAACAAAACAAAAAACTTGAAAATATATTGCTTCCATCTAATACAGTTATTTTTCACTTCTTAAAAATAAAGCCATATTTACAATGGAGAAAAACATTAAAATAGAAAAAGAAATTCTTCCTCTCCAATCATGTTCTCTCTCTTGTTTAAGACGACTGAGGAACTTCCCTTGTGGTCCAGTGGTTAAGGTTCCATGCTCCCACTGCAGGGGGCACAGGTTTGATCCCTGGTCTGGGAACTAAGATCCTGCGTGATGAATGGTGAGGCCAAAAACAAAACAAAACAAAGCAAAAAAAGATGACTGAGATTTTTAGTTTTAGAAGATAAACAAGCACCCAACAAAAACCTATGAAACTGAGAAATAAAAGATTAGATTTGGGAATAGAGTATAGTCCTGGTCGCTACATAAACCTTGCAGCTGTGATCTCCTTGTTGAAAATTCAAACTCTAGGCATTTACAGTTTGGATTATTTATATTCACTAGTTAGTTTATAAGGGAAAGCAAAAGAGGAAGGAGGAACAATTCTGGGACATGTCCAGTCACAGCCTTCATGCCTACAGTGTCCTGGTATAGGACAGTCTTACTTAGATCCTGACCACTGAGCATTGGAAGTTGAGCTGCCAAAAAAGTGAAGAGACAAAGGTGAGTGGTCACCAACTGGCTGCCACATCCTTCCAAAGTCTTCACATTCTCAAATATCATCCAAGAAGCTGCCTTCAGAACAACTTAATGAAAATATAAATGGGAAGCTAAGGCATCAGTTGGGCTTGCCTCCTGATCAACTCTTCTAAGATGACACCACAGTGTCAGAGCAGAAGAGACAGCACTACAAAACTTCAGGTTCCAGGAAATTCACAAGCACAGAAATCACTCCATTCAAGGACCATGGAGTGATACATGCTGAACACACATGAAGTATTGTCTTCCACGTTTTTACTAGTAAATCCCCATACAGAGAAGTGGCCCTGCACTCTGGGTTCCAAAGCCATTTCCTGGCACACTTCTTAGAACTGTGACTTCTGAAGGGTAAAATTCTAAGCATTAGGGAAAGCTTTTACTTGTTACCAGAGAACAAACAGAGCCAGAACAATTCTGAAGGGAATTCACTTTCCACTCAGACATCAGCACAGTTTCAGAAACACTATCAAGTTGAGTAAACATAATGTGAAACATTTCTTGTTATTATTTTTAATTATTAGCTTTGAAAGTTTACTTTTGGGGAGCAATATAACATTTCAAAATGCTGCTACATCATACCTTAGAAGGAAGCAATATCAAGAAGCTACAAATAATCCCTAAACCTCAGCATGTGTATAACACTCTTCATTTTACCAAGCCCTTTGAAAATTGACCTCATTTGATTTCAAATGCCTCCTATGAGGGAGCCAGGGCAAATACTATTATCCCATTTTTACAGATGAAGAATCTAAGAAGCTCAGACTGGTTTGGTAAATTGCCAACCCACAGCCCACATTATAAATAGAAAAACAAGGACTTGAACTTCACCTGCACAACAGCATGGAATAGTGATGGTTCACTCTATATCATCTTCCTTAACAAAATAATAGTAATAGTAATAATAATAACAAAACTTCTATCCTTGACCTCTGGTGACTTTCAGTTCTCACAAACCACTACTAATTTCAAAGCACATCTACATACAGGCAAATTATAACATTTTTCTTTAATTTCTTTTCTAATATTGCACAGAAAAAATGTTATTGACATGTTTATTGAAGGCTTGTGATATAATCAGTGTTTATGACAATAAGCTGAAAATTTAAATTTTACTTACATAGCACTGAATATTCATATATAGCAAACTGTGTAGAATGTTTGATACATTTGTATGTATATGTTTGATACATTTATATACATTTATATGCATTGGTGACTGCATTTTTCACTTTTCATATAAATATTTTGGCATTTTATCATAGAAAAATCAAAGACTAGAAGGAGGAAAAAAGCTGCTACTCTGAATCCTGTACTCTTCCATGGGGAACATTGGCTTAATAAAAAGAGTTTTGTACTTCCAGGTAGGAGATGCATATAATAATATTAGATTCACCTTAATAAATATTTTTAGGAGATTCATTTAGTTCCTCAACCTCTGAATCTGGTAAAAGTAAATATGGGCTCTTATCCAGAGGACAAATAGGCTCAACAATCTTTAAAAAAAGAAACTAAAACGAGGAAAGTTTTAATGGTGAAAAGTCGATTGGAAGATGGAGGAAATTTGCAAGTGAAAAATTTAAAAATAATATTAAGTGGGTCTTGAGGCTGCATGGGTCCTTGGGAGCATAGGAGGGAGGCAGGGGAGGTCAGGAGAGGCAGGTGAGAGGAGTCATCTAGGAGGAGCAGGAGACAAGAGGAGGGCATTTGCCCTGACCACTCAAGCCCAGGAAGCCTGCTGGGCTCCCAGGTGAGGTCCCTTGTCTTCTGAGACCTGGGGTGGGGCACAAGACTGGGCCCCTTCTGTTCCTTGAGCCTAAGTCCCACCCCTCACAGTCCCCAGGGCCTTTGCCAGCCCTGTGGGTTCTGAGCATTGGCCCCGCCCAGTGCCCAAACCTCACCCTTGCATAGGCCCTGCCCTCCACAGCCAAGGCCTTTACCCCCCTTTTTTGTTTTCTTTCTTTTCCCTCCTCCTCTTTTCTACTATTGTGGTACTGATGTACCTTACAGTTGTTGATTCATCTATATTTTTATTTTTATATTTTTTCTAACATATCTGTTAGTTTCCTAGTCTAATTTTACTTTTTAATTTGTTATTGATCTATTTTTTTATTTTATTGCCACCCCATGTGGCTTGCGTGATCTTGGTTCATGAGCCCTGGGTCAGGCTGAAGCTCTCGTGGTGGGAACTCCAAATATGAACCACTGGACTAACAGAGAACCTCAGACCCCAGGGAATATTCACTGAAGTGAGGTCTCACAAAGTTCCTCATCTCAGCACCAAGACCCAGCTCTGCCAAATACCCTACAAACTCCAGTGTTGGAAACCTCAGGTCAAACAACCAGTAACACAGGAACACAATCTCATTCATAAAAAAAAAAAAAAAAAATGAGACAGCAAAAAATATGTCACAGATGAAGGAGGAACGTAAAAACCTGCAAGAACAAATAAATGAAGAGGAAATAGGCAATTTACCTGAAAAATAATTCAAAGTAATGATAGTAAAGATGACCCAGAATCTTGGAAATAGAATGGAGGTATGGACTGAGAAAACACAAGAAATGCTTAACAAGATCTAGAAGAAGTAAAGAACAAAAAACAGAGATGAACAACACAATAATTGACATGAAAAATACACTAGAAGGAATCAATAACACAATAACTGAGGCAGAAGAATGAATAAGTGAGCTGGAAGACAGAATGGTAGAAAAAACTGCCAAGGAGCAGAATAAAGAAAAAAGAATGAAAAGAATTGAACGCAATCTCAGAGACCTCTGGGACAACACTAAACTCACCATCATTTGAATTATAGGGGTCCCAGAAGAAGAAAGTGTCTGAGAAAATATTTGAAGAAATTATAGTCAAAAACTTCCCTAACATGGAAAAGGAAATAGTCACCCAAGTCCAGGAAGCACAGAGAATCCCATACAGGATCAACCCTAGGAAAAACACACAAAGACACATATTAATCAAACTAACAAAAATTAAATTCAAAGAAAAAATATTAAAAGCAACAAGGGAAAAACAAAAAATAACATACATAGGTATTTCCATAAGGTTATCAGCTGATTTTCAACAGACACTCTACAGGCCAGAAGGGAGTGGCAGGATATACTTAAAGTGATGAAAGAGAAAAACCTACAACCAAGATTACTCTACCCAGCAAGGATATTCAGATTCGATGAAGAAGCCAAAACTTTTCAGACAAGAAAAAGCTAAGAGAATTCAGCACCACCAAACCAGCTTTACAACAAATGCTAAAGAAACTTCTCTAAGCAGGAAACACAAGAGAAGAAAATGACTGACAAAAACTAACCCCAAACAATTAAGAAAATGGTAATAGGAACATACATATTGATAATTACTTTAAATATAAATAGGTTAAATGCTCCAACCAAAAGACATCGACTGGATGAATGGATACAAAAACAAGACCCATATATGTGCTGTCTACAAGAGACCCACTTCAGACCTAGGGACACATGCAGACTGAAAGTGAGAGGATGGAAAAAGATATTCCATGCAAATGGACATCAAAAGAAAGCTGGAGTAGCAATACTTGTATCATATAAAATAGACTTTAAACTAAAGACTGTTACAAGAGATAATGAAGAACACTGCCTAATGATCAAAGGATCAATCCAAGAAGATATAACAATTATAAATGTTTGTGCACCCAACATAGGAGCACCTCACTACATAAGGCAAATGATAACAGCCATGAAAGGAGAAATTGACAGTAACACAATAATAGCAGGGGACTTTAACACCCCACTTACACGAATGGACAGGTCATCCAAACAGAAAATAAATAAGGAAACACAAGCTTTCAATGACACAATAGACCAGATAGATCTAATTGATATTTAAGGAACATTCCACCCAAAAGTGGCAGAATACACTTTCTTCTCAAGTGCACATGGAACATTCTCCAGGATAGATCACAACTTTGGCCACAAATCAAGCCTTAGAAAATTTAAGAAAGTTGAATTCATATCAGATTGGAATCAACTACAGGAAAAAAATGGTAAAAAAAACCCAAATACATGGAGACTAAACATTGCACTACTGAATAACCAAGAGATCACTGAAGAAATCAAAGAAATTAAAAAATACATAGAAAAAAATGACAATGAAAACATGATGACCCAAAACCTATGGGATGCAGCAAAAGCAGCTCTAAGAGGGAAGTTTATAACACTTCAATCTCACCTCAAGAAATAAGAAAAATCTCAAATAAATAATCTAACCCTACACTTAAAACAACTAGAGAAAGAAGAGCAAAGAAAACCCAGTCAGTAGAAGGAAAGAAATCATAAAGATCAGAGCAGAAATAAATGAAATAGAAATGAAGAAAACAATAGCAAAGATCAATAAAACTAAAAGCTGGTTCTCTGAGAAGATAAACAAAATTGATAAACGATTAGCCAGACTCACCAAGTAAAAAAGGGAGAGGACACAAATCAATAAAATTAGAAATGAAAAAGGAGAAATCACAACTGACTCTGCAGAAAAAGAAAGGACTATAAGAGACTACAAGCAACTATATGCCAATAAAATGCACAACCATGAAGAAACGGACAAATTCTTGGAAAGGTACAATTTTCCAACACTGAACCAGGAAGAATTAGAAAATGTAAACAGAATTATCACAAGTAATGAAATTGAATCTGTAATTAAAAATCTTCCAACAAACCAAAGTCCAGGACCAGATGACTTCACAGGCAAATTCTATCAAACATTTAGAGAAGAGCTAACACCGATCCTTCTCACACTCTTCTAAAATAAGGGAGGAACACTCCCAAACCCATTCTCCGAGGCCACCATCACCTTGATACCAAAAGCAGACAAAGATGTCACAAAAAAAGAAAACTACAGGCCAGTATCACTGATAAACATAGATGCAAAAACCCTCAGCAAAATACTACCAAACAGAATTCAACCACACATTAAAAAGGTCTTACACCATGATCAAGTGGGATTTATCTCAGGGATGCAAGGATTCTTCAATATACACAAATCAATGTGATACATCATATTAACAAATTAAGGAATAAAAAGCATATGATCATCTCAATAGATGCAGAAACAGCTTTTGACAAAATTCAACACCCATTTATGATAAAAACTCTCCAGAAAATGGGCATAGAGGGAACCTACCTCAACATAATAAAAGCCATATATGACAAACCCACAGCAAGCATCATACTCAATGTTGAAAAACTGAAAGCATTTCCACTAAGATCAGGAACAAGACAAGGATGTCCATTCTCTCCACTCTCGTTGAACACAGTTCTGGAAGTCCGAGCCATAGCAATAAGAGAGGAAAAAGAAATAAAAGGAATACAAATTGGAAAAGAAGTAAAACTGTCACTGTTCGCCGATGACATGACACTATACATGGAAAATCCTAAAGATGCCATCCAAAAACTACTTGAACTAATCAATGAATTTAGTAAGGTTGCAGGATACAAAATTAATGCACAGAAATCTCTGTCATTCCTATACACCAACAATGAAAAATCAGAAAGAAAAATTAAGGAAACAATCCCATTTACCACTGAACAAAAATAATAAAATACCTAGGAATAAACCTGCCTAAGGAGATGAAAACTTGTACTCAGAAAATTATAAAACACTCATGAAAGAAATCAAAGTTGACATAAACAGATGGAGAAATATACCATGTTCTTGGATTGGAAGAATCAATATTGTGAAAATAACTATACTACCCAAAGCAATCTACAGATTTAGTGCAAACTGTATCAAACTACCAATGATATTCTTTACAGAATTAGAACAAAAAATTTTACAATTCATATGGAAACACAAAAGACCCCAAATAGCTAAAGCAATCTTGAGAAAGAAAAACGGAGTTGGTAGAATCAGGCTCCCTGACCTCAGACTATACCACAAAGCTACAGTAATCAAGAGAGTATGGTACTGGTACAAAAGCAGCAATGTAGATCAATGGTATAGGATAGAATACCCAGAGATAAACCCACACACATATGGGCACCTAATTTAGGACAAAGGAGGCAAGAACATACAATGGAGAAAAGACAGCCTCTTCAATAAGTGGTGCTGGGAAAACAGAACAGCTACATGTAAAAGAATGAAATTAGATCACTACCTAACACCATACACAAAAATAAACTCCAAATGGATTAAAGACTTAAATGTAAAACCAAACACTATAAAACTCTTAGAGGAAAACCACTCTTTGACATAAACCACAGCAAGATCTGTTTAGACCCACCTCCTAGAGTAATGGAAATAAAAATAAATAAACAAATGGGACTTAATGAAACTTAAAAGCTTTTGCACAGCAAAGGAAACCATAAACAAGATGAAAAGACAACACTCAGAATGGGAGAAAATATTTGCAAATGAAACAACAGACAAAGAATTAATCTCCAAAATATACAAACAGCTCAGGGATCTCAATATCAAACAAAACCCCCCAAACAATCCAGTTAAAAAATGGAAAAAATGGGCAGAAGACCCAAATAAACATTTCTCTAAGGCAGACATACAGATGGCCAAGAGGCACATGAAAAGATGCTCAACATCACTAATTATTAGAGCAATGCAAATCAAAAGTACAATGAGGTACCACCTCATGCCAGTCAGAATGGCCATTATCAAAAAATCTAGAAACAATAAATGCTGGAAAGGGTGTGGTGAAAAGGAAACCCTCCTGCACTGTTGGTGGGAGTGTAAATTGATACAATCACTATGGTGACCAGTATGGAGGTTCCTTAAAAAAACTAGAAATAGAACTACCATATGACCCAGCAATCCTGCTACTGGGCATATACCCTGAGAAAACCATAATTCAAAAACAGACATGTGCCACAAGGTTCACTGCAGCACTATTTACAGTAGCCAGGACATGGAACCAACCTAAATGTCCATCAACAGGTGAATGGATAAAGAAGATGTGGCACATATATACAATGGAGTATTAGCCATAAAAAGAAATGAAACTGAATTATTTGTAGTGAGGTGGATGGACCTATAGTCTGTCATACAGAGTGAAGTAAGTCAGAAAGAGAAAACAAATACTGTATGCTAACGCATATATATGGAATCTAAAAAAAAATGATACTAATGAAACTAGTTGCAGGGCAGGAATAAAGAGGTAGACATAGAGAATAGACTTGAGGACATGGGGTGGGAGGGTGAAGCTGGGATGAAGTGAAAGTAGCATCAACATATATACACTACCAAATGTAAAATAGTTGACTGGTGGGAAGCAGCAGCATAGCACAAGAGATTGGCTCAGTGATTTCTGATGACATAGAGGGGTGGGGTAGGGAGGATGGGAGGGAGGCTCAAGAGGGAGGGGATATGGGGAAATGTATTTGTATATGGTTGATTCGCTTTATTGTGCAACAGAGACTAACACCGTATTGTGAAGCAATGATACTCCAATAAAGATCTATTAAAAAAATTAAGTGGTTCTTGAAATGTCTCAACTGAAAACAATGCAACAGAATATGCACTCATTTTCTCTCCAGGAGAGAGCCCAGGGACTTACCTAGTTGCTGCGACAACTCCAAGCCTGCCTTCCCTGGATGACAGGCATTTTTCTTTGTTATGTACTGATAGGTCCTCGAGGTCTGGCAATCTGTTACTAAAGGATGAATTCAATAACCCCCACTTACAATGCTCCTCCCCAATACACACACACACACACACACACACACACACACACACACACACACACACACACACACCATAATATACCTAATTTAGGTAAGTAATAAAACAGGCAAACTGTACTGACAAGCTACTTTTAGAAAAGGGTATATTAGGACAATTGTAGTATTCCCCTGTGTATGACATCATTGTGTACTGCTTGGCAGGAACAGCAAGAACTCCCTGCTCTGCTGATAGAAGAAGTTTCTTGGTCAGCCAATCTCACTGCCTCCTGTTCTGCTCTCATGGAGGATCTCTCTTTCTTGTTTACTTAACACCTTTATTCAGATATTACATGCCATGCCATCAGCACATTAAAATGTACATTTCGATGATATTTAGTATACTCACAGATATATGCAAACATTACTATAGTCAATTTTAGAACATATTTATCACTTCACAAAGAAACCCTGTACACTTTAGTCATCGTCTTTATTTCCGCTTTCTGATCCAGATGCCTTTAATGGATCTCTCTTATTTAGTGTCCTTCTTAGACACATCTAAGATAGAAACTGGAAATGATTCTCTTTTTGGGGTTCTGAAGCCAGTTTAATAGTTTGTTTACCATTAATATCATAAATGACATTAAAAGTAAGCAAAAGTGATTAGCAATAAAATTTCCTTCCTAGTCTTTAACCCTATTTATATTTGGAAGTGTATACAAATTTAGAGATCTTTTCAAGACCAGTTCTATTTCAATTTTAATTTTTATAATTTTTAAAATTTTATTTAATAAAATTGTGTGTATGTAAGGTGAACAGCATATTTTGATATATGTATACATAGTGAAATGATTACTATAGTTAAGCTAATTAACATATAATGTCTTCACATACTTACTTGTTTTTGTGTTGATAGCACCTGAAAATCTACTCTCCACATTTCTGGTATACAATATAGAACTATTAACCATAGTCACATGCTGTACATTAGATCTCTAGAATTTATTCATCCTATGTAACTGAAACTGCACCCTTTGACTAACATCTGAACACTTCTTCAACCTCCCCAGTCAAGATAATTAACATTCATCTCTCCACTTCTAATAATTTAACTTTTTTAGCTTCTATGTATAAGTGAGATCATGCCGTGTTTTTCTTTCTGCCTAGCTAACTTCACTTAACATAATATCCTCAAGGTTCATCCATGTTGCCTCAAATGGCAGGATTTCCTTCTTTCTCATGGCTGAATATATTCCATTGTATATCTACATATTTTTCCATTCATCCACTGACAGACACTTAAGTTGTTTCCATACCCTGGCTGTTGTGAATAGTGCCTAAATGAACATGGGAGCACAGATATATCTTCAAATGCCTAATTCCATTTCATTAGGATGAAATAGGATTTTAGGATCATGGTAGCTCAATTCTAATTTTTGAGGAAGGACTATAGTGTTTTCCTAATTGCTGTACCAATTTACGTTCCCATCAACAGTGTACATGGGTTCCCTTTTCTCCATATCCTTGCCAACCCTTCTTACCTCATGTTTTTTTGATGATAGCCATCCTGACAGGTACGAGGTGATATGTCATTGTGGTTTTGCTCTGCATTTACCTGATCATTTGTGGTGTCAAGCATCTTTTCATATGATGGTAACCATTTGTACATCTTTTTGAAAAATGTCTATTCAAGTCCTCTGCCTATTATTTAATTGGGTTGTTTTGGGTGGGTTTGTTGTTTATTTGTTTTGGGTTTTTGCTGTTCAGTTTTGTGAGTTCCTTATATATTTTGGATATTAGCCCTTTATCAGATATCTGGCTTGCAAATATTTTCTTCCAATTTATAGGTTGCATTTTCATTTTGTTAATTGTTTTCTTTGGATGCAGAAGCTTTTTGGTTTGATAAAAACAACTTATTTTGGCTTTGTTGTTTGTGCTTTTGGTGTCATATCCAAAAAAAATCATTGCTAAAAACCAATGTCAGGGACTTTTTCTCTGTTTTCTTCTGGAAGGTTAATAGTTTCAAACCTCACATTTAGTCTTCAATTCATTTTTAGTTGATTTTGTGTGTGTGTGTGTGTGTGTGTGTGTGTGTGTGATCTAAGATAAGGGTCTAATTTCATTCTATTGCACGTGGGTATCCAGTTTTCCCAGTGCCATGTATTAAAGAAGTTATTCTTTCCCCATTGTGTATTCTTGGTGCCCTTGTTGAAAATTATTGGCTGTAAATGCTTGGGTTTATTTCTGGGCTCTATAATCTATTCCATTGGTCTATGTGATTGTTTTTATGTCAGTTCCATACTGCTTTGATTACTACAGCTTTGTAATGTAATTTGAAATTAGTAGTGTGTTGCTTCCAACTTTGTTCTTCTTTCTCAAGATTGATTTGGCTATTTGGGTTCTTTTGTTGTTTCATATTAATTTTAGGGTTGTTATTCTATATCTGTGAAAAATGCCATTGGAATTTTGATATAAAGTGTATTAATTTATATATTGCTTTGGGTTGTATGGCCATTTGAAGAATATTAACTCTTCCAATCTATGAACATGTGATATCTTTCCATTTATTTCTATCCTATTCTATTCCATTCATAAATGTTTTATTGTTACTAGTGTACAGATTTTTATCTTCATGGTTAAACTTATTCCTAAGTATTTTATAATTTTTGATGTTATTATAAATGGGATAGTTTTCTTGATTTTCTTTTCAGATAGATTATTGATGTTGTAAAGAAATACAACAGGTTTTTTTATGCTGATTTTTGTATCCTGCAAGTTTCCTAGATTAGTTATTAGTTCTAACATTGTTATGGAGTCTTTAGGGTTTTCTACATATAGAATCATATTATCCGAAAACAGGGATAGGGCTTCCCTGGTGGCGCAGTGGTTGAGAGTCTGCCTGCCGATGCAGGGGACACAGGTTCATGCCCCCGTCTGGGAAGATCCCACATGCCACGGAGCGGCTGGGCCCGTGAGCCATGGCCGCTGAGCCTGTGTGTCCGGAGCCTGTGCTCCACAACGGAAGAGGCCACAACAGTGAGAGGCCCACATACTGCAAAAAAAAAAAAAAAAAAAAAAAAAAAAAAAAGGGGGTCATTTTATTTCTTTCTTTTAAATTTCATTGTCCTTTATTTCTTTTTCTTATCTGGTTACTCTTGCTAGTATTCCCAGTAGTATGGTGAATAAAAGTGGTGAGAGTGGGCATCCTTGCCTTGTATGCGATCTTACAGCAAAAGCACTTAGTTTTTCTGCATTGATTATGATATTAGCTGTGGACTTTCTCTAAATGGTTTTTATTGTGTTAGGTAAGTTCCTTTACACTTATTTTGTTGAGAGTTTATATTATGTATGGAAGTTGAACTTTGTCAAAAGGCTTTTCTGCATCTATTGAGATGATCATGTGGTTTTCAACTTTTATTCTATCGACACAATTTATAATATTGATTGACTTGCATATGTTCAACCAGCCTTGCATCCTGGTATAAATCCCACTTGGTCATGCTGTATAATCTTGATGTACGGTTGAATTGGGTTTGCTAGCATTGAGGGCTTTTGTATCTATATTCATCAGAGATATTGGTCTATACAGTTTTTTTCTTGTGGTGTCTTTGTCTGGCTTTGTTATCAGGGTAATGCTAACCTCATAGAATGAATTTGAATGAGTTCTTTTCTAGTCAGTTTTTTAGAAGGGTTTGAGAAGAATCAATATTAATTTTTTGAATATTTTTTACATGTACCAGTGAGCCATCTGATTCTGGGTTCTTCTGTGTTGGGAGGTTTTTGATCACTTCTTCAATTTCCTTATTTGTTATTGATCTATTCATGCTTCCTAGTTCTTGCCAACTTTCTATCTCAGGGACACATGGGATTTCCAACTATCCCATGGGTCCAGTCCAAACAGAGCAGAAATATGGTGGTCTCACCTTGTCAGTGGTTTTATTATCATAACAACAGCATGACTATTTCAAGAACTGCTCTAGCCAGAAAAAAAAAATTAGTGAAGCTGGGGGCACAGAGGTGGGGAAGATATAGGTGAAGGAAAATGGATCTGGAGTGGCACATGAGCTGGGTTCAGTACATTTAACCTATATTTCCACACTTAAAATGTAAATCTCAATCCTCTAAGTTGCTTGCTTCCTTCCTCCCTTTCTTCCTTCCTTCCTCCCTCCCTCCCTTCCTTTCTCCTTCTTTCTAGTATTTATTCACATCTCCATTTAAACAGTAAGCAGCTTGATAAACAATTACAGTTGTTCCCATTCCCAGCCTCCTCCAACATGACACTTTGCTAAGTGTAAAAGTTTATTCAAAGTTTAAGTACCTTGCTAGTCACTAGTAGAAGGTCAACAAATAGTGACTAATTTTCATAGTCATATATTGATTACAAAAACATGTGACTATATAGGCTTTTGTTGTACTCATCCTATGTTCAAGCTCAATGGGGAAAAAAGAGCGAGAGAAAAGACAAAACTATCTAATTGTGTGAAGACTGCTGTCACAGCCTTTATTTGAAAGAAATGACTGTTTAAACTATTACCAAGACTGAACATTAATGAGTCCTATCAAATTTATTACAACTAAGAAAAATGTTTATGGTAAAACATACATAGAAAAGTCTAATAAATTAACTAGAAAAATGATGAAGGAGAGCTGTTATCTTCCAGAAATCTATTATCCAAGTAGATACAGAGTAAGAATTAGAAGATAAGAGATAAATTTTAAAATACCATAATTAAATGGAATATAATAAATCAGCTAAAACTTAAAGAATTTTGTTCTTCGAAGCTCTTTTTTTATAATTCATTGTACTTTTCCTTCATATCAAGTACCACAAGTGGAGGTTTCAGTTCAAAATTGACAAGCCCATTTTGAAAGGGGCACACGATAAATATTTTAGGCTTTTCAGGCCACATACAGTCTCTAACACATGTTCTTATTGGTGCATCTCCTTATAGCCCTTTAAAATGTAAAAAACAAACAAACAAATAAAAAAACCTCTATCTCACTGAGTTGTACAATAAGAGATTGCAGGTCAGATTTGGCCAATGGACATTGTTTACCAAACCCTAATTTTTAGTCCAGTAATATTTAATATAATATACTTAGGGTTAAGTCTTTTAGTTTGATATTTATTTTCCATTTGACTCATCTGTTCTTTATTTCTTTATTCCTCCTTCCCTGACTTCTTTTGCATTAATAGAGTATTTTTTAAAATATTTATTTATTTACTTATTTGACTGCCTCAGGCCTTAGCTGTGGCACACAGGATCTTCATTGCCACATCTTTTTAGTTGCAGCATGCGGGATCTAGTCTCCTGACCAGGGACTGAACTTGGGCCCCTTGCATCAGGAGTGTGGACTCTTAGCCACTGGACCACCAGGGAAGTCCCAAGTATTTTTTTTTACCATTCTATTTTATCTCCTCTATTTAGAGTTTTAGCTATATATTTGAATGTTTTTCTTTTAGTGGTTTTCTTATAAATTTCAATATGCCTCCTTGACTTTTTATCAACCTCTTAAATTAGTATTTTTATAACTTCTTGAACAACGTGCTAATTTTAATGCTGTTTTTGGTCATTTAAAAACTTCTATTAAATCATATGTTATCTCTAAAAGATATTATTATTTTAAGCAGTCAGTATTTTTTTTTCTATTTACTCACATAGATTTACCTTTTCTTGTACCGTTCCTTTCTTCCTACAGTTCTGTAGTTCCATCCAGGATCAATTTCCTTCAGCCTAAGGAAGTTCCCTTAATATTTCTTGTTAATATGGGTCTACTAATATAAATTCTCTCAGCTTTTTTTAGTTTAAAATATCTTTAGTTAAAGGCTCTTTTTGCTCAGCATTCCAGGTGGTAGGTTTGCCTTTCCTCTTCTCTTTCTTCCTTCCTTCCTTCTTTCCTTTCTTCCTTCATTTTTCAACACTTTAAATATATCTTTCAATTTTCTTCTGTATTCCATAATTTCTCTTGAAAATTCAGGCTTTAGTCCTATGGTTGATTTTTTTTACTGATAATGTGTCTTTTTCTTACCCCTGTAGCTGCATTTAAGATTTCCTCTTTGCGTTATTTTTTAGCAATTGGACTTTGATATGCCTATGTGTGAGTTTCTTTATATTAACCTACCTCAGAATTCTCAAACTTCTTGAACCTGTAGTGTTTTAAAATGTAGATTTTATTATTCAGATATGTTGAGCCCAACAGATAAAGGAATGATTGTCATTGAAAAGACAGTTTGTTACTCATAGTTCCCAAGAGGAGGAGACATGCCATGACAGGCAGGGGCCACATGGGAAAACATCAGGGTTGGTCAGGAGGCAAATGAAATGAGGGAAAAATATGGACAAGAGCTTTTATGGTGATTTCCATAGGAAGGAATAGGCAAGGTAGGGTGAGAAGAATTAGGACTAGCTGGTTTAAATAATTTCAGTGGGCTCTACCTCAAAGAGATATCTGCACTATCATGTTTATTGCATCATTATTCATAATAGCCAAGATATGGAAACAACCTAAGTGCTCCATTGATGGATGAATGGATAAAGAAAATGTGGTGTTTATATATACAATGGAATAGTATTCAGCCTTTAAAATGAAGATTCTGCCATTTGCAACATGAATAAACTTATAAGATATTATGCTAAGTGAAATAAGCTAAACATAGAAAGAAAAATGCTGTATGACTTCAGTTACATATGGAATCTTAAAAAGTTGAACACATAAATAAAAACAGAGAGTAGAATGATGGTTACCAGGGGCTGGGGGTTAGGGATAATGGGGAGTTATTGTTTAAAGATGACAAAATTTCAGGATAAATAAGTTCTGGATATCTGATGTACAGCATGGTGACTATAGTTAATACTGCATTGTATACTTAGAGTTTGCTCAGAGAATAGATCATAAGTGTTCTCAACACACACACACACACACACACACACACACACAATGGTAACTATTAAAAGGGATGGTTATATTAATTAGTTTGATTGTAGTAAGCATTTCATAATGTATACGTATATTAAAACATATTTTGTATATCTTAAATACACATAATTTTTATTTGTCAATTATACCTCAAAAAAACTAGAAAGAAATAATAAAGAGTTTGCCATTAGTATTTTTTAATGTAAAAATCATACTTAGCTCACCAGGCTATACAAAAACTTATCTTTTATAATCTGATCTGTTGTTCCTATTCTTTTTCCTCTGTGTGCTTCAGCTTTGATATTTTCTATTGTTCTTTTTTTTTTTCAAATTGACTAATTCTGTCATCTGCTTCATCTGAGCTGCTGTTAAATCCATCCAATGAATTCTTAATTTCATACATTTTATTTTAAGTTCTAGAATGTACATTTGACTTTTTTTATAGTTTACAGTCCTCTGTTAAAATTCTCCATTTTTTCCATTTATTTTGTCCATCTTTTCCCACTGTTCTCTTTAACATTATTAATAAAGGAAGTTAAAGTCATTATCTGCTAACACCAACATCTGGATCATTTTGAGTCTGTACTTATATTGCACATTTTTATTTCTTCCTTGTTGGTCACATTTTGCTGGCCATTGGAATTCTCATAAATTGTTTTTATGTACAGGACATGTTTACAAGACAGCCATAGAAACTGAAGGTAACGTTAAGCATCACTGAGAGGGTTTACCTTTCCTCTGTTAAATGGATCCTAATAAAGAATTGAGTTGAGTTGGTACAGGGTACATTTTTAGTTAGATGCAGTGTCCACTACTTTGTGCATGCTTCTTAGACATTGTTCTTTCAAGTTCTTAATTAAGAGTCTGGCATACATCTGTCTCTGCAGAAGAGTGAAGGTGATTCTTGTTCTGTTCTTTGGAGATTTAAGCTTAATTGTTTAAAATCCTACCCAGGCAGCTTCAAAATCTAGCAGATGCCACGTGGGGGAGAGTAGCCACATGGGTAATGCAAGACCCTTCTCTCTAGTACTGGAACAAGACAAGAAATTGTCTTCAAAATACTAGTAGATCATGGAGGATTTCACCTTGTCTTTCCACCTCAGTCTTCTCCCAGAGCATGGCACCCCTCCACCTTTGATTGAGAACCTGATAGATCTTTCACAGCCTCAGTTCCCTAATTTTTGTCCATCAGGGATTTTGTGTTTACTTTTCTTGTCTTTCAGCTCAAAAAATTCAAAATATGGCAAATATCTTGAGGTGAGGACCTCTTGGGTTCTGTTGAAAGTTTTTCTGTAGTAAGACTTTGTCTCCTAAGCACCATGAGACTTCAGAAGATACTGCTTGCTTCCCAAGCTCCCCAGCCTCCTTGACCCCTCCAGTTCTTATGAAATGTCTCATTTGGAGAAGAGGTCTTGAGTTTGAGATTCTAGTCTGTCACACTAGCTCCCTAGACACCCAAAGTTCTCTTGGCTTTTATTTCACACAAGAAAGACCCTGATGAATATTGTCTCCTTGACCAAACTCTAGCCAGGTTCCTCTGAGCTCTTTTTTAGCATCATTGTGAAACCACTAGGTGGCATCTTGGAGGGCTCTGAGGAGCTCTGGTCCTTTATGTCTCAGTGCAGAAAGAATTCAGTGAGAGGCAAAGTGATAGATAAGAAGTGATTTATTAGAATAGGATGCTTGGGAGGCTTACAAGCAGGCAGGTGAGAAGATGCCATGCCCCAAGAACTTAGCTACAGGCTTATAATCAAAGGAAAAGTGGGGAGGGGGAAAGAACAACTTCCTCCTCATTCTTGAGTAGACATCACGCTTCCATCATCAGCTCGTCCTCCAGGTTGGACAGGGGAGTTTTCTTGTCCTTACTTAGTCAAGCCAGGACTGTCATGGCACTATGGAAAAATTATTTCAGGTCTCAGTGCAATGAAGGTCTTTCACTTTGAAAATTCACCTTTCCATAAATCATTGTTTTTTATGTGTGCAGAGGGCATGTCCTAGGGGTCATTAACTTACTGAGCTCACTGGGCAGGATGTGGGTCTCATGCCACCATTGTTTGATTGTTTTGAGGCATGTCTCATGCTTCTGCTGCATGGTTTTGTTACTAAGCAAGCCTGTTTGCTTTTGTGGTTAAGAAACCTACTTTCTTAAGTGATTATTAACTTACTGTGGTCTCCCAAAGCCCCCTAAAGTTCCCTCTCTATCTACAATTCCCTAATGGGATTTCTGAGCTATCTGATTATTCTACTCTGTCTCTATCAATTGGTCATGTTCTCTACAGCACAATTTTAGTAAGAACCCTGCTAAGTCAGTTCATCCAGGATCCCCCACCCTCAATATCTGATCACCCTCAATAACTGATCACCCTCAATATACAATCAGGTTCTTCACTCTTACCATCCTTCAGGTAATGTTTGATTACCCTGACCTACGTTCAGCAAAGATCTCATTAGGTCAGTTTATGTTTCCTCTTAGTAATTTTCCATCCACTGACTTGCACTCTGCTTCTTGGCTATAAATTCCTACTGTTCCTTGTCATATTCTGAGTTGAACCCAATCTCTGTCTCCTAATGCAAAACTCCATAACAGTAGTCCCTATATCCATTGTCAACTTTAAAAAAAGTGCACAACCTAAAAGTTGAGAGCTATGTTTTATTCAGTGGAGGACCTTAAGCCCAGAGGCAGCTTCTCAGATAACTCTGAGGGACTGCTCCAAAGAAGTAAGGGAGGAGCCAGGATATATAGGGGTTTTTGCAACAAAGACCAGGTAGTCAGAACATCAAAAGATTACTGTTAATTAAAGAAAACAAGATATCTTAAGAAATTTAGCACTTTTCTATATATGGGAAGATGCAAGAGTCTGGGCTCATTGAAATCATTCCTTTGATATACAGCTTAGCTATCTAAGGCCAGTATCCTGTTTTTTTCCCATTCTCAATTCCCTCAGGGTGCACTGTTGGGGGCGGCTGTAGTGGCTGATGGATTGGCAGTGGACAGGCCCTTTGTCTCCATCCTTAGTTCCCTCAGGGCTCACTGTCAAGGGTGGCTGCAGTGGCTTGATGGTCGCAACATCCTTTGTTTACTGATATGGCAGACAACATTTTTCATTCACACTATCATGACAGTCCCTTTGAATAAAGTATATCTTACCATTCTTTAACACATGTCTGAATACTTTTAACAGTCCTTTGTCTATATCAAGCCTCATATAGTTATAGCGACTTCGTATGTACATGATTAAATTTTATTTTTTCCTGTTACTCTGTCTCATATCAATTTAGTTCTTAGACCAGCCAGAAGATCCTAGAAGAGTGGAGGAAATATTTTTTCTCCCACACATTATTGAAAATCTATTTAAATGTTAATCTGTGATGTAGATGTGAAGTAAATAGAATTATAAATCAGAATTGTTGTCTTCAGAAAGGATAAAATCTGATTTTTGCCACATGATTAATACACAGAAATGATATGATATAGAATAGTATGTAGTCTACCCTAATGTCATATTAAATAGTTTGCCATGCTTGAAGAGTTTTATTGAGGGCTATAAATGTGAAGGAATGTTACATGAAGAAGGTAACAGTTATCTAAGTCTGTAGTCTATTGTCCAATAGAAACTGTGAATTAATATTTAGCATGCTGAAGATAACAAAAGGAAATTGTCACACTAGGGGTTTAGTCAGTGCCTTGAGGGGTATCTGGGACCAAGAGATATTGCTAATAAAAGGTACCATTTATTGAGAACTTTTCCCTGGGACATAAAATCTTGCAGGAGAGGGAGGGAAAGGAACACTGAACAATGGGACAATTCAAAATATTGGTATCTGTTGTTGAGAAAATAAATGACTCTACTCTGCATAAAATATCATTCCAGTTCTTTGTTTTCTAAAAAAAAAAAATGTAGGAGGACAAAATTCAGTTGTAAGCAAATGTTTCTTCAAAATTATTTCTAATGGTAGATCAGTATATAATGTTTGCATGTAACTACAGAATAATTCTAAGAACAGAATAACATTATTATTACAAATTTTTCTCCATTTCTACCAATTTATTTACATGAAAAAGGATTCCCAATGCTTACACATATAAAATAAAAATAAAAGTAAAATTGAAGGTGAACTCTGAATCACTCTAGCAATAATTAACTCATACATATGTAGATTAAATTTTAAAACACCAATCCATGCACTAGAAACTGCTTTTCCAATGAAATTTTATTTCTATATTTTGTTGTTTATTAACATTTGTAATATATTTGCTTAACTCTATAATTATAATTATACCTCAATTCAAAATAAAATTTTATCCTGTGGAGTTTTATTTTCACTAGAAGTTAAGAAAAACTTAATTTCAAAAAATATATGTATTTCACAGAAAATTTTTTATGAAATGTGATAAATAAAATATATAAATCTCTTTCAGAATCCTTTGCTGACTTCTGAATTGCACATGCATGAGCCAAGATTCCAAACAACCCAGAGATGATAGCTGGTAGGCATAAAAGAGCTATGTAAAAACGGATCCACAGATAATCCAGATGTTGGAATAAGCAGATGAAGACTTTCAAGCAACTATGAAAAACATGTTTAAAAATCTACAGAGGAAGATGGATATATGAGAAAAGAATAAAGAGTATCAGGGAGACAGGATAACTGTAATAAAGAACTAAATGAAAATTTTAGATCTGAAAAGTCCAGTCTCATATAAAAGAACTGATTAGATGAGATTAATAAAAGATCTTATATAAAGAAGAAAGGATAAGTGAACTTGAAAATGAATTAGTCAAAATCATCCAAAATAAAGCACAGGGAGAAAAGTGATTTAAAATATTTGAGGACTTCCTTGGTGGTCCAGTGGTTAAGGCTCCATGCTTCCAACACAGGGAGCGAGGGTTCATCCCCTGGTCAGGGAACTAAGATCCCACATGCCATGAAGCCAAAAAATAAAAAGATAAATAAAATATTTGAAATATCTCAGGGTATAGTATCAAGTAGTCTAAAGTAAGTATAAATAGAGTCAAAGAGGAAACATGAATGGAAACAAACAGAAAAAAGTACTTGAATATTAGTCAAAAATTTTCTAAATTTGATTAATAGAGCAACTCACATATGCAGAAATTCCAACAAACCCCAACAAGAATAAATACTAACAAAGAAATTGTACCTTGGAACATCATATTCAAACTGCTGAAAACTAAAGATAAAGAAAAAAGATATGTTACATGCACAAGAACAGTGTAATAATGACAGCTTGTTTCTCATCAGAAAGAGTGGAGGTGAAGAGAGGGGAAGAGGAATAATATCTTGAAAATTTTGGAAGGAAATCATCAACTTAGAATCCAACAAAAATATCCTTTAAAATAAAGGTAGGGCTTCCCTGGTGGTGCAGTGGTTGAGAGTCCGCCTGCCAATGCAGGGGACACGGGTTCATGCCCTGGTCCGGGAAGATCCCACATACCACAGAGCAGCTAGACCCATAAGCCATAGTCCCTGAGCCTGTGCGTCCGGAGCCTGTGCTCTGCAATGGGACAGGCCACAACAGTGAGAGGCCCACGTACCACAAAAAAAAGTAAGATAAAATAACATAAAGGCAAAATAAAGATCTTTTAAGATAAACAAGAACAGAGACAATTTGTTGCCAGCAGAAATACACTATAAAACATCGCAAAAAGCAGTTATTCAGATTAAAGAGAAATATTAACAGTTGAAAATTCAGACCTATGAAAACTAATGAAAAACACTGAAAAGAATGATCAATAAAACTTAAAAAGAAAACATAAATGGGCTTTACTAAATTTAAAAACTTGTACTCTGGGACTTCCCTGGTGGCACAGTGGTTAAGAGTCCACCTGCCAATGCAGGGGACACTGGTTTGACCCATGGTCTGGAAAGATCCCACATGCTGCAGAGAAACTAGGCCCATACGCCACAACTACTGAGCCTGTGCTCTACAGCCCACGAGGCACAACTACTGAAGCTCATGTGCCTAGAGCCCATGCTCTGCAACAAGAGAAGACACTGCAATGAGAAGTCCGCACATAGCAACAAAGAGTAGCCCCCTTTTGCTGCAACTAGAGAAAGCCTGTGCTCAGCAATGAAGACAAAATGCAGGCAGAAAACCCACCAAACCAAAAAAAAAAACTTGTACTCTTAGAAAGACATGGTTAAGTAAATGAAAAATCATGTACTGGAAGAAAACATTTGCAAACACATATCTGTAAAGTTTGTTTCTAGAATAATATAAAGGTTTGTTAAAACAATAATCAGAAAACAAATGAAATTTGCTTTGAAAAATGGTGTTGAGAAAACTGGATAATCACACTTACCAAAATGAACACAAGATAAAACAGAAAATCTTAGTAGCTTCATGTCTACTAAAGAAAGTTAATTCCTATTTAGGAGAGAAATTATACTAATCTTATACAAATTCCCTTAGAATATAGAAAATGGAACACTCTGGGACTTCCCTGGCAGCCCAGTGGTCAAAACTCTGCACTTCCACTGCAGGGGGCGCAGTTCCATCCCTGGTCGGGAAACTAAGATCCCATATGCCGTGTGGCACAGCCAAAACAAGCAAACAAAAAAACAGAAAATGGAACACTTCACAATTCATTCTATCAATATAAGAAAAGAGTACCTTGATAGCAAAATCTGAAAAGAACTTTACAAGGAAATAAAATTACAGAACAATACTGGTCATAAATATAACTGCAAAAAACACTTTTAAAAATATTACAGCCCAAATGCAACAACATAAAAAAAATATTACATCATTATTAAGTGAAATTCATTCCCACAAAGCAGTTTTTTGATTATTTTTTGATTATTTCAGTAAGGGTAGAAAAAGCATTTGACAAAATTTAACATCTAGTTTATAAAATATTAACATACTAGGAATAGAAAGGAAGTTTTTCAATGTGATAAAGGCATCTGTGAAAAATCACAGCTAAAATTATACTTAATGGTGAAATATTGAAAGCTTTTCTCCAAAGACTGGAAATGCAAAGATGTTAGTTCTGTATTGAACGTTTATATTCCACATTTTACTAGACAGCCTAGCCAATGAGATAAGAAAATCAGTAGAAATAAAATGTATGCAAATTTAAAAGCAAAACGTACAGTTACCTTTACATGGAAAACCATAGGCAATCTCCAAAAAATTTAGCAAGATTACAAGATACCAGAGTAATATACAAAAATAAATAAACAAATAAATTTATTAGCTTCTACATCGTGAGAAACAATTGGAAAATGAACATTTTAAATACCATTTACAATAGCTTCAGAACATAAAATTCCTAGAAATATATGTTTAAATGTTTAAAATTGCCACACTTACTACACAGACAGAAAATAAAAAAAAAAAAACTAAATGAATACAGATATATCATGTTCATGGATTCAAAGATTTGATATTATTAAGATGTAAGTTTTCCCAAGCTAATGAATATATTCAATATCATACAAGTAAAAATCCCAATATTTTCTTTTGTAGAAATTGACAAGGTAATTCAAGAATTTATAAGGAAAAGCAAAGGATCTACAGTAACAAAAACAATTTCATAAAAGAAAAACAGAAGGCAACAAAAGCAAAAATAGATAAGTAGGACTACATCAAACTAAAAAGCTTCTGCACAGCAAATAAATCAACAAAATAAAAGGGCAGCCTACCAAATGGGAGAAAATATTCGCAAATTGTAAACCTGATAAGACGTTAATATCCAAATATATAAAGAACTCATTTAAATCAATAGCAAAGTCAATCTGATTTTAAAAATGGGCAGAGGATATGAATAAACATTTTTTTCCAAACAAGACATACTGATAGTCAACAGGTACAAGAAAAGGTGCTCAACATCACTAATCATTCAGGAAATGGAAATCAAAACCACAATGAGAAACCAACTCACACCTGTTAGGATGGCTATTATCAAAAAGACAAGAAATAACGTGTTATTTGTGAATGTGGAGTAAAAGAAAGCTTGTACACTGTTGTGAGAGTGTTAATTAGTACAACTATTATGGAAAGCAGTATGAACAAATTAAAAATAGAACTGTACATTCCAGCAATTCCACTTCTGGGTGGAAATCAGAACACTAACTCAAAAAGATATATGTACCCATATGTGCATTACAGCATTATTTACGGTAGCTAAGACATGGAAACAACCTAAATGTCTATCAATGGATGAATAGATTAAAAAGATGTGGTATATAAATATACAATGGAATATTACTCAGCCATGAAAAATAATGAAATATTGTTATTTGCAGCAACATAGATGGACCTAGAGAATATCATACTAAGTGAGGTGAGTCATACAGAGAAAGACAAATATCATGTGATATCACTTATATGTGGAATCTAAAAAGTGATATAAATGTACTTATTTACAAAACAAAAATAGACTCACAGACATAGAAAACAAACTTATGGTTACCAAAGTGGAATTTGGGGGAGGGATAAATTGAGTATGGAATTAACAGATACACACCACGATATACAAAATAGACAAACAACAGGATTTACTGTATAGCACAGGGAACTCTATTCAGTATCTTGTACTAATCTATAATGAAAAAGAATGTGAAAAACATATACATATAATTGAATCACTTGGCTGATCAAATTAACACAATATTGTAAATCAACTATACTTTAATTAAAAAAAATGTTTTAAACTCAGTTTATCAGGGAACAAAAGGCAAAAAATTCTAGTTATAAAATAAATAATCATGGGGATGTAATGTACAGCATGATGATTATAGTAAATAATAGTTTATAATATTTGAACATTGCTAAGAGAGTAAATCTTAAAAGTTCTTATCACAAGAAAATAATGTATATGTAGTGATGGACGTTAACTAGAATTATTGTGGTGATCATTCCACAATACATACAAATATTGAATCCTTATACTGTACACTGAAAGTAATATAAAGGTATATGTCAATTATATCTCAGTTAAAAAATATTTTAAAAATCCAAAAGTAAAACAAAAAGTGGGGGTGGGGGAGTGTGGTTAAAAATGGTCTGACAGAAACAGAATTGAAGAAGGAAAAATACAGATAGAGACAAGATAAAAGGGGATTCTAGGGGAAATGTAGAGGTTATGGAGATAAGATTTAAAATAAGGTTAAAATAAAATAAAATAAAATAAGGAGAAAATAGGAATGAGACATAAAGTGTTGAAGAAGGAAAAAAGACACAACTGGGTTATAGAAATTGATGAGACAGAGAGAGAGAGGAACAGAGGGAATACAGATTAAAAGCTTAAATGCAGGGGGGCAAATCAGAAGAATTAAAAGGCTGAAACTACTAAGTATGTTAGGAGATAGAGAAAAATGTTGAAGAAAAAAGATATCTAGAAAAAATGGGGCTTGGAATAAGAAAATTCAGAAATACATTTATTTTTTTAAATTAAACATGTCTTGTAAGAAGAGTAAAAAAAGACTTTTTGCTGTTATTAAAAAATAATTAGCAAAGCATTGAGGCTTTGAGTCTTAGCTCTGACATGAATAAGTTCTGTGGCAACTGCTTGGTGGTTTGGTTTCCTCATTCACAAAGTGGAAGAGAATATTGGTTTTTTAAGGTCCTTTTAACACTAAAATTCAAAGAAATAAAACAATGAAGCAGAATTTTAAAAAATATGTAAAATTCGTGTTTGGAGTGCATTAAGTTTCTTTTATTGAAATTTAGAGGATGTTTGAAAAGCATTTCAAGAATATGCTCACAGATGCCATTTACAGTCTACACAGCTAGTGTGGTGATCCATGCAGACACACCTATAGACTTGCACATACAATTTAATTTTCTGGCGCTGTTCTCTCATTGTACTGTGTATATTCCAATCTCTAAAGAGTCACATTTTCTCACTGGCTATATGCAGAGGATCAAGAAAAACTTTTGGGTCATTTCTGGGGTTTTTTGTCCATGCAGTGGGGCATGCAGGATCTCAGTTCCCTGACCAGAGATTGAACCCATGTCCCCTGCAGTGGAAGCTCAGAGTCTTAACCACTGGACTGCCAGGGAAGTCCCTTTGGGTCATTTCTAAGTTCAGAGTTGGGAATGGGGAATGTAACATATAGAAATGCATGGTTTCTTAACTGGAGATAATCGCAAATTGGGGGTAGGTGAAAGATTGATAAAGAGCCAGGAAGAACAAAGAAGAGACACAAGTTGAAGGAGTCATGGCTGCCCCTGAGTGCATATTTGCAAGTCTTCCAAGAACTTGACCAGCTCTCAAAATAATGGACATCTTTTTCAATTAAAAAAAGTTAGCTTTATCTTTTTCTTTGTTATTATCAATGCCTTTATAGTCAATTGCTCTTGAAATATGGTTTCAGGTAGACTCAGCAGGAAAAGTCAAAAGCATTACCTAAAAACAAAACAAAACAAAACAAAAAAACAAATCTTAAATGTCATGATTTCAAGGCTTACTGTAAAGTTACAATAAAGACAATGTAGTCCTGGCTTAAGTCTAGATAAATACATTTAAGAAATATATGGAGAATCCAGACATATATGGTCAGTTGATTTGCAACAAAGATGCCAAGGTAATTAAATAATGACAGGATACATGATGCCAAATAATGTAATATGCATATGGGAACACTAAAACTTGACCCTTACCTCATAAAAATTAGAGATCATACACCTTAATAAAAAAGCAAAAACTATAAAACTTATAGGAGAATACATAGTAGAATATCTTTGTAAACTTCTAACTGGCAAAAGAGTTCCTCAAGAAGAAACAATTACAAAGAAAAAAAAATAAATTGAACTTCATTGAAATGAAAACATCTGCTCTTCAAAAAAGACTGTTATGAAAATAAAAACGCACACCACAGAATGAGAAGAAATATTTGTAGTAAGTAAATCTGAAAATACTTATCCAGAAGTCAATAATAATATCAACAATATGATTTTAAAAGAGGCAAAATACACGAGCAAAAGATATACCTATCATCAACAAGCATGTGAAAAACATATTCAAAATCATAAATCACCAGAGAATCCTAAAGATGCTACCAGGAAACTCCTAGAGCTAAGCAATGAATTAGGTAAATTTGCAGGATACAAAATTAATGCACAGAAATCTCTTGCATTCCTATACACTAACGATGGAAAATCTGAAAGAGAAATTAAGGAAACACTCCCATTTACCACTGCGACAAAAAGAATAAAATACCTTGGAATAAACCTACCTAAGGAGACAAAAGACCTGTATGCAGAAAACTATAAGACATGGATGAAAGAAATTAAAGATGATACAAAAAGATGGAGAGATATACCATGTTCTTGGATTGGAAGAATGAATATTGTGAAAATGACTCTACTACCCAAAGCAATCTACAGATTTAATGCAATCCCTATCAAACTACCACAGGCATTTTTCACAGAACTAGAACAAAAAATTTCACAATTTGTATGGAAAAACAAAAGACCTCGAATAGCCAAAGCAATCTTGAGAAAGAAAAACGGAGCTGGAGGAATCAGGCTCCCTGACTTCAGACTCTACTACAAAGCTACAGTAATCAAGACAGTATGGTACTGGCACAAAAACAGAAATATAGATCAATGCAACAGGATAGAAAGCCCAGAGATAAACCCATGCACCTATGGTCACCTTATCTTTGATAAAGGAGGCAAGAATATACAGTGGAGAAAAGACAGCCTCTTCAATAAGTGGTGCTGGGAAAACTGGTCAGCTACATGTAAAAGAATGAAATTAGAACACTCCCTAACACCATACACAAAAATAAACTCAAAATGGATTAAAGACCTAAATGTAAGGCTAGACACTATAAAACTCTTAGAGGAAAACATAGGCAGAACACTCTCTGACATAAATCACAGCAAGATCCTTTTGGACCCACCTTCTAGAGAAATGGAAATAAAAACAAAAATAAATAAATGGGACCTAATGAAACTTAAAAGCTTTTGCACAACAAAGGAAACCATAAACAAGACCAAAAGACAACCCTTAGAATAGGAGAAAATATTTTCAAATGAAGCAACTGACAAAGGATTATTCTCCAAAATATACAAGCAGCTAATGTAGCTCATTATCAAAAAAACACACAACCCAATCCAAAAATGGGCTGAAGACCTAAATAGACATTTTTCCAAAGAAGATATACAGGTGGCCAACAAACACATGAAAGGATGCTCAACATCACTAATCATTAGAGAAATGCAAATCAGAACTACAACGAGGTATCACCTCACACAAGTCAGAATGGCCATCATCAAAAAATCTACAAACAATAAATGCTGGAAAGCATGTGGAGAAAAGGGAACCCTCTTGCACTGTTGGTTGGAATGTAAGTTGATACAGCCACTATGGAGAACAGTATGGAGGTTTCTTAAGAAACTAAAAATGGAACTACCATACAAGCCAGCAATCCCACTACTGGGCATATGCCCTGAGAAAACTGTAATTCAAAAAGAGTCATGTACCACAATGTTCACTGCAGCTCTGTTTACAATAGACTGGACATGGAAGCAATCTAAGTGTCCATCGACAGTTGAATGGATAAAGAAGATGTGGCACATATATACAATAAACTATAACTGAACCATAAAACGGAACAAAACTGAATTACTTGTAGTGAGGCAGATGGACCTGGAGTCTGTCATACAGAGTGAAGTAAGTCAGAAAGAGAAAAACAAATACCGTGTGCTAACACATATATATGGAATCTAAAAAAAAAAAACAAAAAAATGGTTCTGAAGAACCTAGGGGCTGGACAGGAATAAAGATGCAGACATAGAGAATGGACTTGAGGACAGGGGGAGGGGCAAGGGTAAGCTGGGACGAAGTGAGGGAGTGGCATGGACATACATACACTACCAAATGTAAAATAGATAGCTAGTGGGAAGCAGCCACGGGGTGGGGAAGCTCTCTAGTGGGAAGCTCTCTAGCACGGGGAGATCAGCTTGGTACTTTGTGACCACCTAGAGGGGTGGGATAGGGAGGGTGGGAGGGAGGGAGACACAAGAAGGAGGAGATATGGGGATATATGTATATGTATAGCGGATTCACCTTGTTATATAGCAGAAACTAAGACATCATTGTAAAGCAATTATACTCCAATAAAGATGTTTAAAAAAAATCATAAATCACCAAAAAGTACAAAATACTACAACTATGTGGTATCACCATGGACACTTGATCATCTAAAACTGAAAAGACTGACAATATCAAGTGTAGATGAGGATATAGAAGAACTGGAATTCTCATAACTACCTGCTGGGAGTGCAAAATGGTGCAACCATATTCAAAACCAGTTTGGCACTTTCTTATAAACATACAACTTCCCTATGATCTAGCTCTTCTACTTCTAGGCATTTACCCAAGAGAAATTAAAATATACATACACAAAAAGACTTATACAAGAATATTCATAAAAACTGTATATGTAATAAAAAAAAACTGGAAACAATCCAAATGTCTATCAACAGGTGATTAGATAAACAAACGGACTCATATTTATGCAATGAAATATTACTCAGCAACAAGGAACGCATTACTAATATACAAAACAACATGCATAAATCTCAAAAATATTAGGTTGATTGAAAGAGGCATGAAAGAATGCATACTGTTTGATTTCCTTTATATACAATTCTACAACAGGCAAAATTAAGCTATAGTGATATAAACGTGAACATTTATTCCCTGGTCTGGGAAGGAGGAATGAGGAACCTTTCTAGTGTGATGGAAATATTCTATATCTTGATTATGGTGGTTGAAACTCATTGGTGAGGAGTGACATCAGCAAAATGGCAGACTAGGAAGCTCTAATTCTTTGCTCCCCCATGGAATCATCAATATATAATCAAAACTTTGCTAAAATAAACTTACACGGGCTCTGGAAAAAGATTAAAAATCTACAGCAATTAAGGAATATTGCCTCCTGGGGTGGACAGGCCAGATCTAGGAGGTATGAATTTGGATTAGTTGGTCTGCATTATCAAAAACATTCTCCCTTTGGTGTCCATTGCTATTTCTAAGAATTGGCTAGCCCAAGGAGGGGCAGTCTCTTCCCAGCCAGAAAGGTTTTCTCAGATGTCAAATATCATAATATGTAGAAAATTAAAAATATATATGATGCAGACATCTACTGAACATTTCACCCAATGATTATAAGAATATTCATTCTTCTTAAGTGCACATGGACGATACTACAAGGTAGCCCATATGCCGGACCATAAAACAAGCCTCAGTAAATTTAAAAGGATTTAAAGTATACAAAATATGTACTCTGACCACAATGGGATGAAATTAGAAATCAATAACGTGGAGATTCAATGGATCCAGAATAACCAAACCAATGTTAAAAGAACTGGAATGTTCTTTTAACTAATGTTAAAGGAACAAAGAGAACCCACATTTCCTGATCTCAAACTTACTACAAAATTATGGTAATCAAGACAATGTGGTACAGGCACAAGGATAGAGATATAATTGATGGAATAGAATCAATAATCCAGAAATAAATCTTCACACTTAAGGTCAATTGATTTTTGACAAGGTTGGGAAAAGTCCAGTCTTTTCAACAAATGGTGCTGGGACACTGGATATCCATGGGCAGAAGAATAAACTTGGACCCCTGTTTATCACAGCATACTTAAAAGTAAATTCAAAATGGATTACAGATCTAAGTGTAAGCTCTGGGATTTCCCTGGTGGTCCAGTGGTTAAGACTCGGCGCTTCCACTGAGGGGACATAGATTTGATCGCTCGTCGAGGAACTAAGATCCTGCATGTCATGCTGAGCAGCCAAAATGGAAAAAAAATAAAAAAGAATATTAAGAAAAAAATTTTAAAAAAAAATGTAAACACAAACTATAAAACTCTTAAAAGGATACAGGGGTAAAGCTTCATGACCTTGAAGTAGGCAATGGTGTCTTAGATATGCTACCGAAAGCACACATTATAAAAGAAAATATACATAAATTGGACCTCAACAAAATTTTTAAAAAAAGCTTTGTGCATCAAAAAAACACCATCAAGAATCTGAGGAGACAATCCACAGAGCTGGGAAAAAAGTGTGTAAAAGAATACAGAAAAATCTTTTACAACTCAATAATAAAAGACAAACAACCCAACTAAAAAATGGATAATAGATCTAAATACACATTTCTCCAAAGAAGATATACAAATGGCCCATACACACACACAAAATGATGCTCAATATCATCAGCTATTAGGTAAATGTAAATCAAAAGCACAATGGGATATCACTTTGTACCAAATAGGATGCCTGTAATCAGAAAGAGAGATAATAAAAAGTGTTTGTGGGGGCTTCCCTGGTGGCGCAGTGGTTGCGAGTCCGCCTGGCAATGAAGGGGACGCGGGTTCGTGCCGTGGTCCGGGAAGATCCCACGTGCCGCGGAGCGGCTGGGCCCGTGAGCCATGGCCGCTGAGCCTGCGCGTCCGGAGCCTGTGCTCCGCAACGGGAGAGGCCACAACAGTGAGAGGCCCGCGTACCGCAAAAAAAAAAAAAAAAAAAAGTGTTTGTGAGTATGTGGAGAAATTGGAATCCTCATACATTATTGATTGGAATATAAAATTGTGCAGCTAGCTTGGAAAACAGCCTGGAAGTTCCTCAAATGATTAAACATAGGGTGACCATAGGACTCAGTTATTCTACTCCTAGGTAAAAACATATCCACACAAAAATCTGTATCCACGAATGTTCATCGCAGAATTATCCAAAATAGCCCAAAAGTGAGAACAACCCAAATGTCCATCGACTGATAAATAGATAAATAAAATGTGGCACATCCACACATTGGAATATTATTTGTCATTAAAAGGAATGAAATACTGACATATGATTCACCATGATTACAAAAGACCACGGATATTATATAATTCTATTTTTATTAAATATTCAGAACAGCAAATCTATACAAACAGAAAGTAAATTAGTGGCTGCCTAGGGCTGGGAAGCTTAGGGGAAATTGGGGTCGACTGGTTATAGGTTTAGGGTTTGTTTTTGAGGTAATGAAAATGTTCTAGAACTGATTGCGGTGATGGTTGCAGAACCCTGTGCGTATACTAAAAGCCAATTGTACACTTTAAATGGGTGAATTGTATGACATGTGAATAATATCTCAATAAAGCAGTTTTTTTTAAAAGAAGGTAGTTGGATAGGTGGGTAGCGGTTGGTTGAATGTAGCAGAATGTCACTGGAATAGGTAGAAAAAGCAATCATTGGAAGGTGGGTAGGACTCCAATATGAGTAGATAGAGGCAACAACAGTTCAGGTGTCAAGTGCTTGTAACATTAATTGTTAATACGTGAGCATTAGCAATGGTTGTAAGGTGATCACGTGAGCATTTTAATGGGGAAAGAGAGTACTTATAGGGATATTCTGGTCAGTTCTGCTACTAGAAATCCATTTTAGTCTTAATGAATATTGGCTATCAGGAAGGTTTACTTCCTCAAGGTTTACACCAAGGTTTCTCAACCTCAAAACTATTGACATTTGGGGCTGGAAAATTCTCTGTTATGTAGGGTTCTATTAAGATGTTTAGCAGCATCGCTGGCTTCTACCCACTAGGTGACAGTAGCAACTCTCCCCTCCTCCCACTTACGACAATCAAAAATGTCTCCAGACATTGCCAAACGTCACCTGTGGGCAAAAATCACTCCTGGGTGAGAACCACTGATTTATATGTAGTTTGTTATAGGGTAGGGATAAATGGTATACTGGTAACTATTTAACAGCCAACTCTCTTGAGGGAAAAGCCTTAGTTTGTACTGTTTGCCAATTTTCGTTGTGTAAATACTACCTCAGTGGCTTATTTCAAGCTACACATGTCATCAATCTGCTTGCAAAATTTCTAAAGATCATCAGCTTTAGTGAGCTGATAGAAGCCAGCTTTAGCACTTTACGGATAAGGATCTATAGTGCTTAAGTGAACAGAGTATTCCATCTCTATGAGACGGATGATGTCAATGAGATCCCTGGGGCCAGGGTCCTAGCAACCAGGAATAGGCCCAGAACTCCAACTTTTGTGGTCGCCTCCCCTTTCCGTGTGGATCTTGCCACCTATTCTCAATCTTCTAATCTTGATTAGGATCAAATTCTAATGAGGTTCACTTTCCTTGGAGAGGCTGCCGGAGCTGAAGTTTGAGGTAGAAAAGCCTTCCTTATTCAGGCAAGACTGAACGGATGAGACTGCTTATTTTTTCCTGACCAGTCAAGCAGACATTTGTTTCAAGACCTCTAGAGAAAGCTGTTAATAATGTAGACTCAAGGTCTTGGCAGATTTATTGCATTGCTATTAGGTAATAAGTCAACTGGGCTGACTTTCTATAGCCTGAAATGGTCCAAAGAATGCCTCTAGGGTAGGGTATGTGCAGTAGGCTTGAGGTGGCTGTGTAGAAATTTACACAAGGCTCAATCAAATTTCTCTGTAGTGATAGGAAATATAGTAATTGATGTGTGAAGGCAGAGAGCAGAGTATTTTTAGAAATAATCCTGAAGATCAGTTTGTGTGCTGGTTTTCCCAGGTGGTTCTTTGAGAATCAGGCTAGATCCAGGCAAATTCTCAATTCTGAGTATAATGCCTCAGCCTTTACAACTGTGAAGACTGTTCATATGTGACACTTTATACTATTATTAGCCTATTTAAATACCTTGAATGAAAGGTATTGGACAGCATACAAATATTTTTTGATAAAATAGTACTCTAACTTTATCATTGATGACAAAATATTCATGAAAATGGCCATTAGTTTTACACTAAAATATCCATTCAAGTAGGAGAAAAAAATCACCTATAAAATTATATGTTTCTGGGGCTTCCCTGGTGGCGCAGTGGTTGAGAGTCTGCCTGCCAATGCAGGGGACTCGGGTTCGTGCCCCGGTCCGGGAAGATCCCACATGCCGCGGAGCGGCTGGGCCCGTGAGCCAAGGCCGCTGGGCCTGTGCATCCGGAGCCTGTGCTCCGCAACGGGAGGGGCCAACAGTGAGAGGTCTGCGTACCGCAAAAAAAAAAAAAAAAAATTATATGTTTCTATGACATATCTAAGTCATATAATAATAGTAAGAAACCATGACCGTGTAACCACAAATGGTTATGACAACGCAAGCTGAGATCTGGATCCTCTTGATTTCATTCTGATTTCCTGTATTTACCTTTACCTTTTATTTGTGAATATCCCACACCACCATATTCAATTCATACATAAACTTCTTTAAGACTTAAGGTTTCAACTGATCCCTTTAATGCTGGCTTTTTTATTTAACTGTTTTGCCAAGGAAAATAGAAAATACGTTTTGAGATAAATGTAAACACATTGTAGTATATGCCAATTTTCACCTTTTAAACTTTTCCTTTCTTCTTCTATTCAATCATTTGTTTACATGAATGTTTGCGTACCTACTCTGGTACCCAGTTCTATGCTTGGTATTAAGGAGACAGAGGGTATGAATAAGATTTCATCCCCAACTATGCAAGACCACAATCTCATGCAATAGACAGACTGTAAATAATATCCTATTATATATATATAAATATATACAATATGTAATAATCAAGAAATGAGCACTATTTTGCAACACAAGGAAGTGGCAACAAACCCTCAGAGAGAAATCTGGAAACTCTATGAAGAAAGAGATACTTAATAGTCTGGCAGTTCCTCAGAGACTGAAACACAGAGTTAGTTACCATATGACCCAGCAATCCTACACTTCCAGGTATATCTAAGAGAATTAAAAACATATTGTTCACACAAAAACTTGTACACAAATGTTCATAGCAGCTTTATTCATAGAAACAAAAAGTGAGAAAAACCCAAATATACATCAACTGATATATGGATAAACTGGGTTACATTCATATAATGGAATATTATTTGGCAATAAAAAGGAATGAAGTATTGACTCATACTTCAACATGGCTTTACCTTGAAAATATTATGTTAAGTGAAGAAAGCTGGTCACAAAAACCACATATTATATGATTCCATATACATGAGATGTTTAGAATAGGTAAATGTATGGAGACAGAAAGTAATCTAGGGCTGGCTCTGGGTGAGGGTGGGGAGGGGAGTGACACCTAATGGGCACAGAGCTTCTTTGAGCATGATTAAAATGTTCTAAAATTAATTATGTTTACACAACTCTGAACATACTAAACACAATATAATTGTACAGCTTAAATGGATGTATTATATATGTGACATATCTTAAAAAAGCTACTGTAATATATTTGTAATATATGATATTAACTATTATACACAGCAAGTGCTATATGAGAGTTAGCTGATATTATTATTTTTTTATTTTATTTTTGGGCGTGCAGCATGGCTTGTGGGATCTGGGATGGAACCCATGCCCCCTGCAGTGGAAGTGCAATCTTAATCACTGGACTGCCAGGGAATTCCCGATTATTATTTTAAATGACAATTAAAACAAGACACCATTTTCCACTTTGTGGTTGGTAGAGATTAAATAGCTCAATAATGCACAGCAATGGCCAGAATGTCCCCAATCACCCAGCTCTCCTACACTGTAGGTAGGAATGTAAATTTGTGCAATTTCATTAGAGAACAAGTATCTTTACTTATTAAAATAATAAATAGCCATACTTTTTGACTCAATATTTTCAAAGAATTTGTCTTTGTTCATTACAACCTGGTTTATATTACCAAAAGACGTAAATAACTATTAATAGATGTCTGGTTTAATAAATGATGTACAACTTACACAGCCATAAAAAGAAAAAAAAAAAGGGGGGCCTTCATCTCTAAGTCACATTATTAGGTGAAAGAATAAATTGTAGAATAGTGCTTACAGTGTGTTGACATTACTGCAAAAAAGCAAGTTGTGCATGTGTGGATGAATATACACATACATGTACACACGTTTACAAACACATTTATGCAGGCAAATACATAGTCTTTTCTAGAAAGTTACACATAAAAGGAAACTAGTTGCTCCTGGAGAGAGAGTAGAGGCTTGGAAGTCTGAGGTCAGAGAAAGACTTTTGTTTGACTGCACACACTTTCGTAGTGCTTGAAATTTTGTCTTTTGTGGTTTTACTTTGATCAAGAGTATATTACATTTTTAACTAAAGAGTTAATTAAAAGGAAGAAGAGAAATATATGAGGCCAGCAAAAAGTTCCAGTCAAATGAAGTTATCCTCCATTTCTCTAACCCAGATAGATTTGGCCTAACTAGATTATAGCAAGGAGGATGTGTGTGTGTGTGTGTGTGTGTGCGTGTGTGTGTGTGTGTGTACGTGCACAGTCAAGTTTCCTAATTACTAAATCTAGTGAAAATTCGAAATAAAAAAATATCCTGCTTTCTCCCCTATTTAGCACTAGATAATCTTTTACTCAGTGTTATTAATTCACCCAACAACTATTGACTAAGAGCTTCCTAACTTCACTGCACAGTTTGACGCTGTGGGAAGTACCACAGAGGTGAAAAGAGCAATAACTTCCTGCACCTTACATATAATTTAACAAAAGAAACAAGAAAACCCCAAATAACAATATAAGAGCTTAAAGTTAAGTCAATTCCAAGTCAAACCTCTTAAAATGGCTTTTCTGACACGTTACAGTATCACCAGGAAGTCAGCAGGGGGCACTTCAAGCATGTCTACGCTAAGTCAAGCTCAGCTCATTTCCATCTAGGGCTTTGATGCTTTGTCTGAAGGTAAATGTGAAGCCCTCTGCATAAAACATTTGTGGTCTTCCATATTCAAGTCTCATAGAAAGTCTCCTTTGATTTCCTACATGGACTTAAGTTTTTAAGATTTTTTTTTCTTTCAGAGAAGGGAAAAAAAAACTACTTATAAACAAATATGGATTATAAATCTGTGGGTTATGTATGTGACATTCTTTTTAGTTTTCATGAGCTGTCTTCTAGGAAAGGCCTATATCCTTCTCTGCACTCCCCTGACCTGTTGTAGTTCCTCTGTGACAGAATTTGTCTCTCTGTCATGTTCTGATGTGCCCCCCTCACTGTAAAGCCTTATTCTAGGACATGTCATTGCAATGTATTGTCTTTTTCTTTTTCATTTTGTCTCTCTTTTTAAAAAAATTGATGCTGTGGGAAGGACCACAGAGGTGAAAAGAGCAATACCTTCCTTCACCTTATGTACAATTTACGTAATCTTTATTTTCTTTCTTATTCAATCTTTTATTTATCTTACGTATCTTTTATTTCTCTTATTAACTTTATTTAGACAAAACTTATTTTATTTATTTATTTTTAAAATAAATTTTTATTTATTTATTTATTTTTAAAATAAATTTATATTTATTTATTTATTTTTGGCTGCATTGGGTCTTCATTGCTACGCGTGGGCTTTCTCTAGTTGCAGCGAGCAGGGGCTACTCTGCATCGCGGTGCGTAGGCTTCTCATTGCAGTGGCTTCTCTTGTTGTGGAGCATGGGCTCTAGGCGATCAGGCTTCAGTAGTTGTAGCACACGGGCTCACTAGTTGTGGCTTGTGGGATCTAGAGCACAGGCTCAGTAGTTGTGGGGCACAGGCTTAGTTGCTCTGTAGCATGTGGAATCTTCCTGGACCAGGGCTCGAACCCGTGTCCGCTGCATTGGCAGGCCGATTCTTAACCACTGAGCCACAAGGGAAGTCCCTAGACAAATCTTTTAATGTTGATATTATCACATGATTTTTTTATTTCTCTTCATTTTTTTGGTTTGTTTTCTTGTGTGTTTGGAAGAGGGGAGGAGATGAATACCTCCAACTCAAGAAAACTAAAATCCTTAAAATGTATCTGGCTTATTTAACACCATACTTTTGTCATCTGAAGCAGTTCTCCCCCCACCCCACAATTTCTTTGCCGCCAAAGCAAAGAAAGTAACCTGCTCCCTTTATTTAAACCTGGTGGAGGAAGGAGACAGTAGCAAATTGGCAAAATATAACATTTATTTGTACTTTAACTTTTTTAGAACGTAACACCTAACTTTACCAGTGAAGAACTATATTCTGTCTGAGTTTAATCTCCCCTTGAACTGCTACTTGGAATTTCTTCAACATAGCTTTGCTGGGTAATGAGTAAAAGAAGAGGTCTGCAAGACCAACATCTCCACTTATCAACTGCCTCAGTCCCCAGATTCCAGAGCTACAACCTCAACCTCATCCTCACCCTCACTGTCATATCATCTCTGTTCAGATTCAGATTGGGCTCCTCCCTCGTTTTAATGCTGGGATATAGGTGGGTAGCAGCAGAAAAGACTTCTGTGGCAATATTTAGTAAACATCTTGGTTTTTGCTTTTATTAAGGTCAATAGATTTAAATTTTTTATAATTATGATTTTGTATTTATAAATTTTATTTGTATTAGCCATGCTTTTTTCTACATTAAATATAATTTTTTCGATAGAGACCATATTCACTTCAGTACAGATGCCCTTTTAGAGCCCACTTAGACATTTCATCATACTAATTTAGCAAAACAGCCACAAAATAAAATCTGCACTAAACTATGCATGTAGAAAAAATATCTGCTTCCCAGCCTTTTCTGGTTTGCAATTACAACAACATTAAAATATCACACATAAAATACATTTTTTGTTCTTCCTTTGGATCTCCAAAAAAAAAAAAAAAACATATGATTTGTGGTTACCTTTGTTTAATCTTCCTTGAGTTTCATAGTCCCTCATCTGTACAGTGGGAATATCATTAAGTTTTGAAATGATTAAATGCAAAAAGGGATGGAAAGCGCCCAGCCTGTGCAAATAGCAGATGACAAAAGATAGACAAGAAAGAAAGAAAGGAAGGAAGGAAGGAAGGAAGAAACTTCCTTACATGAGGAATTCTGGAGTTTCTGGTCGTTTCTTCAGGTATGCCCATTTAACTTTTTACTTACAGTTTTAAGCTTATAACAGGAGCAAATGTCCTACCATAAGAGTACTTGTTTGTTAAACGTTTATACAAAGCTTAGTATCTTTTAACCTGAAGCTTTTTAAGTCTGTTACAAGGGAAGTGTCAATCATGGAAAAAGTCAAGGCTCACACTATCCGTGATCAAATAACCTTGCTGAAGTTTGGGCGAGGCACTTCTCTAACGCACATGCGAGTCTCTACTTGGAGATCATGTGAGCCTCTGCAAGAGAACACAGGCATCTGATGCTCTGAGAGCAGCCAATCAAGAGAGTGCCTTGCCGCCACACCCACCTGCCCACTGCTTGTCCCCGGGATTGGAGCCAATCTGTCTGCTTTTCTACCACGCTGAGCTGCTATAAGTGAATTCTTCCTGGAAATCTCTACAACTCTGATGGACATGCAGTGTAACAGTACAGACCACTGCAAAATCTGTTTCATATTTAAAATAAAAATTACTCTAACTCTTGACTGCTCTGATTTTGTGTCTGTTAACCCGGAAAATCATTTTAAACATATAAGCATCACACTTCCCTTTAGCAATTACGTAAAATCTTCTTGCAGTTCTCTGAAAGGCACAGCTGTGCAGATTGGTTTGGTTCTCTTAACAAATGATATTTATGTGTGAAAATAGACTGCTTGTGTATTCTATATAAGACAGTAGACATTTTTGCACTTTTGTTTATATGTTATTTATACCTTGAACACAGGCAATGCAAATGTACTCATCTTGTGTCATTTTTTAAAATTAGAATTTACTATAGAATTTTTGGAGGACTGCCACATCATAATTATTCATCTGCTGATTGGTCTGTTCTGCTACTTCTGAAACCTTCTGAGGGTTTAATTCTTGGCACATTTCAACATTCCTTTACATGTACTGTAGTATAGACTGCATGTGCGTGCTGTATTGTTTAATATTTGCAATACAAGACAAATTGTGCTGTGACGTTTCACACAGTAGCTTAAAGATAGAACTCTATTCTGTAGAATAGCAAACTGAATTATTTGGGCATTATCAGGTATTTTGTTTTTGAGAAAAACTGAAAATATGAGCCTAGTTTAAATTGTATGGCCTTTCATCTTTCTAACATACAAATGTAGATTGTGTGTGTGTCTGTGAGGGAGGAGAGGCAGAGAGAGAGGGAAGGAAGGAGGGATGAGTAGAAGGAAGCATTAAAGGTGTTCAGAGAAATAATCCAATATAGACAGTGAATTGGAGGTTTTGGTTTATGAGCCCATTACTCAGATGTAAAGTGGAGAGTATCGAGTTAATTATCCCTCCTGGCTAATTCTAATTCTTTACATTTAAAAAGATATTTGAAAGTATTCTCAGCATTTTGGCAAAAAAATGCAATATCCAAAGTGATTTTGTTATTCTTAGTATTTTACTTGCATACCTCAATACATCTTTTTAATAGCTTTATTAAGATATAATTTACATACCATAAAGTTTGCCCATTTAAAATGTCCAAGTCGGGCTTCCCTGGTGGCGCAGTGGTTGGGAGTCCGCCTGCTGATGCAGGGGATATGGGTTCGTGCCCCGGAAAGATCGCACATGCCGCGGAGCAGCTGGGCCCGTGAGCCGTGGCCGCTGAGCCTGCGCGTCCGGAGCCTGTGCTCCGCAATGGGAGAGGCCACAGCAGTGAGAGGCCCGCATACCGCAAAAAATAAATAAATAAAGTGTACAAGTCAATTTTCTTCATTTATCTACCCAGTTGTATAACCATCACCATAATGTAATTTTAGACATTTTCATCACCATCTCCCCGAAAACATCTCCATTCTCCTCCCTCCCCTATTCCCCTGCACTAGGCAACCACTAATCTACTCTCTAAGATTTGCCTACTGGTGGATATTTTATATCAATGGAATCATAGGATATGTGTCTTTTGTGACTGGCTTCTTTCATTTAGCATAACAATATAGTTTTAGACTATGTGGCCTCAATATTCTGCCTCTGAGGATAAAATGTAATCTTTGCATTCCTTGATGATTTTGAGGACTGGGTATAATTTTCGTGAGGCAGAAATTAGAAACTAGTTAGAGCAAGAGGACTTTCCACAGCCACTTGCCATTTTGCCAATGTTAAAATACCAGATTGAGCAAGTTCAAGCTGCAGAACAACGTGTGTTCATGGGTCCTTAGATTGACATTGTCCAGGAGAATTTGGGGGGTGGGGGGATAAACCAAAAACAAAACAAACAAACAAACAAAAAACACTGCAAGTTACAAACAGGATCCATCAAAAGAGGAGTGGGTTTCAGTGTTGACCAAAGGTAGTTTAACAACTTAACTTCCTTTCCTTGGAAAACTGGTGATTCCAGATTATTTCACATAAACCTGTGTTTGGTGCTTGTGCCAGGCACCCAGGAGAGCCAGACCCCTTAGGAAAAGCAAATAGGCCTCATAGAGAAAGTAAAATTTCCTTTCTGCCCTTTCCCCCTCTTCTTGCTGGCAGGGTTGATCCTCATTACAATTTGCTCAACTATTTGGAAGTGAATTTAGGACCCTCCCCCCAGCTTATGATTTTATAGCCAATAGGTGATGAGGTTTATTTGCATATTTCCAATCACATAGCAGCCGTGGAGTGGAAACAGTGTCAGACTCAATTTCTCCTCCTCCTCTTCCTCCTCCTTCTCCGAGGAAACCTGCCACTTCTAGCTGTCCTGCCTCCTCTTTAAAGGGTGACTTGCCCTGCGCCAGACCGCTGCTCCAGCCTGCTCCCGCCTCAGACTCAGCCGGTCCATCCGTCTGTCCCCGCTCCAGCCGGGTGCCCTGTAACTCCCACAGAGGGACGCGCCCCGAGATGGAGAGCAAAGCCCTGCTTCTGGTGGCTCTGAGCGTGTGGCTTCAGAGTCTGACCGTCTCCCGCGGAGGGGTGGCCACCGCTGACAGTAAGTTTTGCGCGCAGACTCCCCTCCACTTGCAGAATCTGCTCAGCGGCCACTTGCACACGTTGTGAAGATGGGAAGGAGGAAGTAGGAAGGGGTTGCGATGCGCGCCGGGGACTCTCCTAGCCCGAGCGCTTGCCCCAGAAAGGGTCACCGGGGTGGGATCTGGGAGGGCCACGGAGGGAATTTTTCCTCCGATCTCTCTGGGGCGGCTCCCACTTCTACTTTCTCTCTTTCCCGCGTTCCCGCGCTGTCCCCTCCACTCTGGCTGAGGCTGAGTTCCCGGCCGCCTCGGCTCAGCAGGGAAGGGAGCTGGGGGAGAGTGTGAGGGGCGGGACCAGGGGTGCGGGAGGAAGGGCTCAGATGGCCGGTGACCTGCAGCAACCTTTTCGCTCGGGGTGGGGGGTGGGGGGGTCTGGAATGAAAGGCAAGGGAGCCAAGGTGACCCTGGCTTGGCCTTGGCCGCGGCTCAGTCCCCGTCATTGAGAGCGCGGTTAGAAAGTGGCCCCTTCTCCTGGAGAAGCTGGCCCGTGGCCGCGGGTCGCGGGGGGAGGTGTTGGCCGCCACTTAGGAGTACAGGACATTCTTGCTCTGCACGTGGAGGTGGGAGGAGAGGACGCGGGACGCGGAGTCCTGGGGACGCAGCGTCCTGCAAGAGTTGGGGCGCCGGGGAAGCTGTTTAACTTCGACTCTTGTACGCTCGGCTTTTCTTAGCGGCCAGCAAACCTAGCGAAGGGTTGACCCTCCTGAAAAACGTGGCAGAACGACCAGCAGTCTGTGGCCGCTGACTTGGGGGTTGCCAGGTTTGCACTTGGCTACCCTTACCGTCCTGCGAGCTGAGCTCGGCTCCGGGCGCCCTGCCCCGCGGTGCGGTCGCGAGCACTTGGGGTTTCTTGGGCGCCGCCGGGAGGCCACTGGCTGAACCCCAGTTACCTCTCACCAGGGTTGAGGCTTCGAGGCCGGATGTGCATTTCTTTATTGCAGGGAAGGTGAGCGCCCAGCCCGAGACCTGCCACAGTAGAGGCAGCCTGTGTAACTTGAACCTTGGTTCAGTTAACACACAGCAGCAACTGAAAAGGCAACTGAAGCAAGTCATGCAAGGAGGCAACGTTTTCTTTTCTCTTCCTTGGTGGACTTGCAGTTAGGGCGGTGTCCTTCGGTTGTGCTTTCAGGCGGCGCGGTCTGCAGTGGTTCACGTTATAGTCGAGTTTGTCTCTGACTTTGGTTGCTGCCAAACGCTTGTTTTATTTCAGCACTAAGTTGTTCAATTAGAAAGTCTTAAACATCTCATGAAGCAGCATGTGCCGCTGGATAGTGTTTTACACGGTCCAAGAAAAAGGTTGGAACAAACTCCAAATTCTTATTTCAGAAAGTACACTACAGAGTAATGTTACTTAGACTAAAAAACACACACAAATAAGTGTCATCCACAGATTGAGTTTTTTCTAGACTCCCTGAGAGATTCAGGACGCTAAATTCCTGGGCTAGTCAGTGGTCACCTCTCTGGGTTTTGCTTCCTCAACTCTAAAATGAGGAGTTTGGACCAGACTCAAAATTCTCTTAGACCCCTCCAGATGTAGAGAACAAACTTATGGATACCAAGGGGGGAAGTGGGGATGGGATGAATTGGGAGGTTGGGATTGACATATATACACTACTATGTATAAAATAGATAACCGATGAGAACCTACTGTATAGCACAAGGAAGTCTGCTCAATGCTCTGTGGCGACCTAGATGGAAGAGAAATCTAAAAAAGGGGGTGTATGTATACGTATAACTGATTGACTTTGCTGTACAGCAGAAACTAACACAACAGTGTAAAGCAATTGTACTCAAATAAAAAATTCTAAAAAGCGTTCTCTTAGACCCCTCTAATTCTTTACTCTTTGATGTAAATGGATACAAGTGATTAATGAATTAAATTGGATTTTAATCAACACATGCTTTTCATGGCTGTAAATGCTTTGTAAGGGAGGAATCATTTTGAAGTGGACTTGAAATTAATCCTTCTCATCCTTCCCTCCCACTCTCACTCTACTGCTCCCCTCCCCCCCTCCCCTTTATATTGTGCCTCTCCCAACACAGCAGATTTCTGCCCCCTTTATCCTCCAAATGAATTTAGGTAGGAATGTAAGAAATTCAGAGTAGAAAGGTACGAGTGTGAGGGAATGGCAAGCAGCACCCCCTCTGGGCTCTGACTTTACTTATTCATTCTCGATTTCTAGGAAAAATATGAGGACACAGGCACTGCCCTCAGCTCTTTGCTCTTGGAGGCACCACAGCCTCTGCGTGGCCCCATTAGGAAATTTGAAGAGCTCAGTAGCTGCAGTTCTACTTGACTGGCCATAGTGAATTTCTAGGCTAACATCTGAGTTAAACATGTTGGGTGATGACAGCAAAGTAGCAGGTACCACCTCAAGGGGAGCAGAGCTCAGCAAGAGAGTGATTGATGAATAGCTGTATGGAAAGGTGGGAGTCAGGCACTGGGGAAACTGACAATGGGAAATTTTCACTTTCTTTCAGGCAGTGTATTTTTAGCTCAGCCCTCCTTTTTTGCTTTATTCTGGGAAGAGAAATTGGGCTGCACATTTTACGGCCACTATTTTAGCAAACACTTTTTCTATAAAAATGAAAAGTAAATCATCTTGTTAGGTAAGTCAGGCACATTGTTTACATTGGAATATCTGAAAACCTCAATTAATTCAGTCAGATAACAGCACTGATTACCCCCCCCACCCCACCCCCATTGGTTTTTTTTCACTTGTTTTTTGGCATTCTACAGAAGCTGTCAATGACTGTGACCATCAGCCTCAGAGAGGAGGTGAATTACTGATGAAGTTCTTTAGGAGTGTGTGTTTTTGTGTGTGAGAGAGAGAGGAAAGAAAAAGAGAGAAAGGAAGTAGAAACTTCTAAGAGAATTGCATTATAATTGAGCTCTTGTATCTCATGTCTTCATATAAATGTTAATCTTATTTATCTGATAACTGTGAACTGCCTTTAGAGTCTCTTTCCTGGGATGCTCAGTGTTCCTCCTATAATGTACCCTCTATAAATGTACCTTTAAAGTGCTTTGACTTCTCAGCCTAATTTCATTCCTGTGAGTTATTATCCATATTAAGATAACTCCTTGTCTTTGTTTATACACATAGATTTTTAGCTATCTATTTAGGAATTTAGGGATAAAGATAATATCAAGAAATGCATTAACTTGTAACTTTCCTGGTGCCCCAAAATCTCTCCCCTTAGTGTTTGATAAGAACAGGTCTGATGGTGTGATGTTACTGATATGATAAGCCAAATTCAGAATAGGGGCCCTTATAAAAGGTTAAACCTATGCAGCTCTCCCCTGACACACACTATTCTAAGGTGGCTTTAATTTCTAAGGGGATCTGGTGAAAGGTCCTTCTCCCCTTAAAGGGCTAAGGGCAGAGTCACTAATATCATTTCCATGTATGAAAAACAATAATTTTTTTAGCAACAGTTGAGCCAAATCAGTTCATCTGCCAGCCAGGAGCAATCCCAGTGTATATATTAGGTCAACTAAACATACTCATAATGACCCATAATGAATTGATGACCCATAAATCAGGGTCCATCCTTCTCCCTAACTCTTCCTGGCCTAAGTCAGTTGTGTTAGGGCTGGTGGATGTTTGGAAAGCACACTCATCTTTAGAATGCCAAGACATCCTTGAGGGGTTGGAAACACCAGTAGTGTGGAAATACCTGTCAGAACGCCAAAGAGAGGGAAAGACTGACTAAACACCAGTAACATTTGTGATTTCATATAAAGAACAAACATAGAATTGAAAACATCACGTGGCATATAGAGTGGTATTATTTTCTTGTCAAAGGCTTCATTATGTTTTCTGTAACTTAAAATGAAAAAAAAAAAATTCCATGAAAAGTGAAACAAAAGTTTCCAAATACAAATTTGCTTGAGAATGTATGAATTTCCTATCATTTTTCTTTACAAGTGATGTACCCAACAGAAAAGGTTGGTTGTGGGAAACTGGAATCCTGCCTTAATAATTTCAAAGAATATTCTTAGTGATTTCAAAACCACCAGCAATACCAGAGCCACCGTGTTGCACAATTCTAGGAAAAAATAGAATAAAAGTGACTGGTATCCTCTGGAGTTATGCAAGGCAATAATCTTAAATATCAGTTTGGCAAATAGGTAGTGGGCAAGATCTGTCTGCCAGATTGTTCAGAGTATTTCTGCTTTAAAAAGCTTGCTGATCAAATGTGTTAAAATAAGACTGTTATGAGAGGAAACATGAGTTATTTGATATAGAGCAAATATATAGAGGGTAAAGTTAATTTAGTTTTCAATTTTCTAAAGCACTTTCTAACAGTAAAAGAACTTCTTGGGCAGAATCTGAAAGTGGAATCAGATTAAAAATCTATAATTTTTTTCGACCATCAAATAAATTATTAGGCCACCAGAGTGCTTTCTGGTTAGGAAGGAAAAGGAAAACCCACATCTTCAAATGAGTTGAGAGGCAGAGAATATTCTTGATTAATGAATGGATTTCAAGTGAAATTTTACTATATGGAAATGAACAAAAAGCTTTAAATATCAATAGTCTATCACAGTCTTTTATTTGAATAAATCTTCTTAGTATGTTTAGGTGCTAGAGGTGTGTGTGTGTGTGTGTGTGTGTGTGTGTGTGTGTGTGAGAGAGAGAGAGAGAGAGAGAGAGAGAGACAGAGACAGAGAGAGAGAGAGAGAGAGAGAGATCAACTTGTTACATATAATGAATCACTTGCAAGCAACCACACTATTGTTTAAGGAATTTTGGGAAATAATTAAAAAGGAGAATGCTGGTCAGTCCTCAGAAAGTTATATAATAAGTTTGATTCAAATGCCTGTACTTTCACTGTACTATATCATTCTTATTTTAATTTTTGGTCTGACTTTTGCAAGGTTATTTGAAATTATGGATTTTCAACTTTTGTGAAAAGGAAGAAGGTTTAGATTAAGAAATTAGAAGTATTTCTAAGCAACCTTAGTTATTTACCTTTTGAAACTTTTAAATAGCCAAATCTAAAATGTATAAGTTACTACCTTCTTGTAGTGAATGGATAGGTTTTTTGACTTCTTTTTTACTTGACCAGAAATTAGATAACTTCTTAATATAACTTCCCTTTGGTGTGCTTGCTTTATAAAAGAGTTTGATTTTATTTGCAATACAATTTACTTAAAGTGTTCACTGTGATATTATATGTACTACCTACAAATACCCTGTGAACATTTATCAACATTCAGAAGTATTGTCCAGAGAGTCAAAAAATAGGCCAAAGTTCTCTTTCTCTCCTGACTCACTTTGGGATTAACCATGAAGAACCAAAGTGGATTCTTTCCGAAACCACCTTTGCTACAGTACTTTAGGCAAGGACTTTGTGTGGAAGACTGTAGAGACAAAATTGAGAAAAGAAATACTGGGGGGAAGAATTAACCATAACTCACACATAGCACAGATATTTCTGAACAACCCGCTAAAGGATTTTTAAAAACATTTTAAAGTGATGCATCTTGCCATGCTGGTGGGAATGATTCCATACAAAAACTTCCCCATGTTTCCAACTTTTCTTCTTTCTAAAATTAAAAAAAATAATGCTAGTGAAAAGGAAACAACCTTCCTTCAAACAAACCTTATTGTATCATATTTTGCAGGAAGACAATCTTTTGATGTAATCAGAGATTTAAAGAGGGTGAAATCATATATGAAGTAAGTGGAACTACACAACACAAGCGCCCTGAGACAGTGTTCTCTAGAAGAACTACAACCAAGAGACCTGGGTTCTGGTCCCTACTCTCTCTCCCACTATTGGCAGCATAACCTCAGCTAACTCACTTAAATTCATATTTTGAGAGAAGATTAATTAAGGAATTCCCAAATCGAAGTTGTCTTACTTGAAACTATATACACCACACACACACACCCCTTGACTGAAAAAAGAGCTGAAGAAAAGGATGGAAGACACAGGAGAGGTCAATGTTACTTAACTCAGTTATTTTAAGGCTGTCTCTGTCAACTTTGAGCACCGCTGGAGGATCAGTCATTCTCTTTCAATCCACATTCAGTTTTTTTTTTTTTAACTTTAGAAACAAAAATAGCATTGGTGGTGTTTTGCTTGTGAATCTAAAACATATCAGTCCAGCAAGTAAAACAACCGTCTAATTAAGCTCTTATCCAATTTTTCCTTTTCAGGAATTACAGGAGGAAAAGATTTTATAGACATCGAAAGTAAATTTGCTCTCAGGACCCCCGAAGATACAGCTGAGGACACTTGCCACCTCATTCCTGGAGTGACAGAATCTGTGGCTAACTGTCAATTTAACCACAGCAGCAAAACCTTTATGGTGCTCCACGGCTGGACGGTAAGAAAGGCTCCTTAGGAAGGAGCTGAGTGGCATGAACCAAGCATTCTGATTGTCTTGCCCCAGTTGTTGGGAGCCCAGTGATGGGAACCCAGTGATGGCTTTGCTTTAAAACTTGAGTAAAGACAATTCTGGCTCGGGGTGGGGACTGAGGAATCTAAAGCCAAAGGTTCATGGGTACTTCCTCTGGACAGTGCCAGCCTTCATTGTACCACGGTACCTAGCTGTGACCTTGGACGAGCCATTCCCCTGGGCCTTTGCTCAAGTACAGAGAAGAATATAGGTTACCATTTAGAGGAGACAATGGAAAACTGGCATGATCCTGATTCGTCCAACACTTCGCCAAAGTCCTTTCCTAAGGAAGATAACCTGTAAGGGGGAGGAGAGAGCTGGAGTGGAGGGAGGAGGTGCTGGTTCTGGTTCTGCTTTGCCATTCTCCAGCTCTGTGATGTGGATCCAGATACCTCTTATCCCTGGGCCTCAGTTTACTAATCTGTAAAACAATGAGATTAGACTAGACGTCCCTCCACTTTCAACATTCTCCAGTTGTAAACTTTTGGGAGCTTTACTTGAGGTTTAAGAGGGCTAGCCAGGGAACTGTCAGCGACATGATAAGAATGTGAATAGATATGCTAATTAGTCACTTTATATGGTATAGTTCTTACTTAACTACTTTAGCTTGTTTTCAATATTTTCATTCCTTAGTGAGCATATTTTACTGTTTATTAAAAAGGACTTATATAAAATTGATGGTTAAAGAGATAATATCTTTCCATTGTGTCCGAGCTTGTGAATAAGGTAATAGACACTAAATTCTAATGAGATGAATTAGCTAACGATTGATACTTCCAGTCCTGATTTCTTTTCCTACATAAGTGCCTTTGTTATTCACAGTCTAGGACAATTGCTATAACTTTTATAGAGATGAAGGCCACTAGTAACAGAATTCACAGGGATGTTTATTTTAATAAAATACATCTATTTACTAGAGGTAACACAGTAAATTACATATCTTATGATAAAATTACATATTCAAATTCCTAACGTAGATCTTTTTATATTTTAAGAGGTTTAAATAGGAAAACATAATCTTTGGTGATTTTAGAGACATTTTAGTTGTATGTAGACTTGGCTGTTAATACTTTTCAAAAAAGTTTAAGCTTAATAAGCATTTATATGACAGAAATAAATTGAATATCTCAGGCATCTCAATCTTATCCCTGAGAGAATTTTATAATTTAAGAATATTTGAAAAACATTTCCTTCTCACATTAAGATGGCACGACTCACCTAGTATCAGTAGATAGCACCAATTTCTATCATTAGCCCTACTGCCCAATAAGCCCACTTATATTCTTCACATCATACGTCCTGACTTTTTTGAGTGCCTGGGCTCAGAGGCTGGGCCACTGGCTGTGGGACTGAGTTTCATTGTACAGAGCTGGTCGGTATGTGCTATAGCTCACCCAGCCGTGCTGGATAACCGATCTCAGCCATTTCAGTCAACTCCCTGGCTGGTTCAGTGGGACCACCTGGGGCAGGTGGCAAGGAGAGCTTCAAGTTCAGCTGTATGCCCAAGAATCAAAGCCTTTAAAAATTGGTACTGATTTAAGGAAGCACAGAAGAAAAAATTAGGAAATAATACCTTTTCAGAATTGAAGAAGTTGGGTCCTTGTTTTCCACCCCTTTGTTGGGGTTACTTATAGCAGTGTCTTATGTTAAATTAAAAAAAGAAAGAATTAGATTGGTTGTTAGGCAGTTACTAAAAGTATCATTCACTGTAGGAGTATGTTGGGTTCCTTGCCCTTTGACAGATTACCTAATTTAGAAACACTGATAGTACAGAAAAACTTAAAACAGGGGCTGAGAGCAAATGAGATTTTCCTGCCGTGTCTGAGGTAAGCTGCTCAGCGACTCAAGGGCGTAGGACTAGGGGAAGTGAGGAGGTTCTGCAGCTTTGTTCTGCAGCTCTGACGAACCTGAAAGAATGCTTAGCATGCAGTGTGCACAGGACACCTGCCAGAAGGCAGTCAGACACAGCTGTCCTGGAGCTTGGCCACATGCTTGTGTTTAAGTCCAGGGTTCTCATTGTGGTGTTGGATATCCTCACCCCTGGCTGAGAGGAGTGATTAACATTGCATTCTGAAGAAATGACATCATCCTCTCTCAAAAGGCAGTTGCAAAGGGTGGCCAGCTTTCAACCTCTAAGAGAGGAGAAAGGGAGGCAAGACCAATTCCTTAGGGTTTTTTTGCTGGGTGGGCATTCCAGCTGGTTCCTCCAAAGACCCAGGCTGTACCCAGGCTTGAAGCAGCCTCACTGAGACATGTTCAAAGAAGACTTAAACATGTTCCTAATGGGCTCACATCACCTATGTGCTTTTTCTTTTTTGTTTTCTCCTCATGCTGGAAATAGATTATAGAGCTGGCATTTGATCACTGCAAGTAGATTGGGAACCAAACTGGTCACAAGAAGAAATTTTGGAGGTGGAGCGTAACTTCCGGGTCATCTGATTCTGACCACTTTGTTTTATAGGTAGCCTAGTAAGGTTAATACAGTGCCTGTGTTCATAGAAGTAATCAGTGGAAGAGCTGGGATTGGAACCAAGATCTCCTGAGTCCCAGGCTTGCTTTTTCCTTCCACAGAGCACAACAATTTGGTTAAAAATTGTGCAGTTAGTGTCAGGAGTGAAGAGAGAGCTCATGTTTTAATGTTTTAGCCTAGAAAATAGACTAAACAAAATGGAAGCATAGATTTAAAAGAACCCACCATCTAAGATCAAAGTTTTAAATGAAGTCCCTTGGTTTGGGAATTCAAGAGTCTTATTTTTGTCTATTGGCATTACTCTAAGAAGAATATAGGTTTTACGAGCTTCCCCTTAAAAGCTGCCTTAAACATGGATTTCAGAATCTTTTCCTGTCGGTTACATAGTTGAGTAACCTTTACTGTGGCTACAGTATGATCTGCTCTCAGGTAATATTAGGAGTGGATAGATTTGCGGATTTAAAGTAGGTTGTTGCTGTGTACAGGCTCCTGGCAGGAAGGCATGGAATTTTATCATCTGCAGTTTTTTAGTGTGTTTCGATTATTTTAAAGTAAGCATCTTTGCAAAGATGTCCAATGTCTCTTCTTTGATAGCATAAGTCTTTTGACTTTGAATTTGGGGGCTTTTATCCACAAGAAGCAAAGAATTACAGTTGGCAGTCTGCTTATCTCCAAAACAGGACCAATCTAATAATTTGGGAAAGGCAATTATTAAGCCTCATTAATTTGCACTGTGATAATCAAGAATTTGAGAGAATTGTGAAAAGTCTGAACTGAAACTAATAATTTTCTTATGTATGAAGAGATTGCTAAACAAAGTTACCTTCTGTTGGAATAGATTAGTATGTTTAAAACTATTTTTTTCATTATCACGTCAAATGTTGTACATAAATGACCCTTTATAAGAATAAAGGGCATTCACATCTCCCAATTAACTTATTAGCCTAATTGAAATTATTTAAACTAAATTTCTTTTTTTTTTAACTAAATTTCTTTTAAAATCGTCTGTAATTCTGCTGCAAATTTTTAACTTATTCAGATTGATCTTTCCTTTTAATACTATAAATTATTGAAGTTTTACTGAATTTATAAAATATGCTTTTAAAATTGAAACCTCAGTCTGCCATTCCTGAGCTCAACACAGTCCTTCTTTGGGGTACACAAATTTGCCTCAGAAGGGTCAGGCAGAAGACTCTGAATACTCTTGTGGTTTGAGTTTTGTGTCTGAGCCAATGGGCTTCCCGTGGGTTTGTTTCTTTTTTCCATTTAATGTAGGTGTATTGGGCTGGCATATCTATAACAAGTTGTAGGTGGATATTTTAAGAATGCTGGTATCATCCTCTTCAGGTGACAGGAATGTATGAGAGTTGGGTGCCAAAACTCGTGGCTGCCCTGTACAAGAGGGAACCGGACTCTAACGTTATTGTGGTGGACTGGCTGTCACGGGCCCAGCAGCATTATCCTGTGTCTGCGGGGTACACCAAACTGGTGGGACAGGATGTGGCCAAGTTTATCAACTGGATGGCGGTAAGACTGGGGGAAGGAGCCTTGTATGTCCAAAACAGATCTCTTGGCTACAGCTGAATTAATGACTGGTTGTTGCTCTTTTTCACTTAGATATAGATATTTTCTGGGTCAACTCATATCTTTAGAATAAGCCTGGACATTATTTTCTGACTAAAAGCATCATTATGATAAGAATGATAAAGCTATAAAGCCCATAAGGCGTAGTCCTGCCCTGCCCTGTCCTTTGATATTTTCATGGTGAATGGATTTGCTGAGACCAAGAACTAAGTGGGCAGGAGGGACAAAAGCTTGTTATTTCAGGGCAGAGGGGAGATGTCATGTTCACCCAAATCCTTCCCTCCCAGTTGGCTGGCACATGGAAATTTTATCCAGGGTTTGACCTGTTAGAATATCAATCTCTTTGACAAAAATATTAATAGTACTTATTCCTTAGTGTGGATTAAGGATCCAGATTTTTGTTGAGGGTTAAGGGAGTGATGGAGATGAACTAGGGAAAAATGGCAGGAAAAGTCTGTAGGATATGAGGTGCTGAGAGTCAGGAGTTTTACTCCCTCTGGCTCTCTGAGGCCATTCTCTGAAAATTACCTTTGGAAAGTATCTCGGGGTTGAAAGGAAGCTAATACTCTCACAGGACCAAATTATTTAAGTCAGATGCTTGGAGGTAAAAAATAAGCTGTTTATTGGCTGCTCATTAAAAGATAAAAGTTCTTTTCTTGACTCTTTTGCTAACCAGGAGAGTGAATTTGGACAAATCAGATCACCTTCCTGGACCTCAGACTTCTCATCTGTTGAATGAGGAGACTGGACTCAACGTGTCTGTGGTCCTTTCCCCTGTAATATTTTCTGATTTTAAGTCATTGCTTGGCTAACCTTAAAGAATAAAGTGATGCAGGGTATTTAGAGTAGAGAATAATGAGTTAAATATATATTTGTATATGTATGTATCTATTCAATATATATACAAATATCTATATATAAATATACACATATACATATATTTTCAGATGTATGGAAATTCATGTTTCCATACATTTCTATTTCAGATGTATGGGAAAACTTTCTAATTTAAATATGTTATTAAGGAAAGAGAAAATCTCAATACTATAGTATATGTTCCTCTCATCTGTAACAAGAAATTAAAATAAGTAGAATTAATTTTCAGTATTGCCTATATTTTCAAAACAATGTATTTTATTTATTTATTTATTTGGTGGGAATACTATTAAACTTTTATTTCTTTTAGCAGTGATATTTTGCAAAGAACTGTAAAATATCAAATACCTTTTTCTTTTCTTCTTCCAAAGGATGAATTTAATTATCCTCTGGACAATGTGCATCTCTTGGGATATAGCCTTGGAGCCCATGTTGCTGGCATTGCAGGAAGTCTGACCAATAAGAAGGTCAACAGAATTACCGGTAAGAAAGCAATGCCAGTTTTCTTATAACAAAAGACTTGAGATGCCTGTCATTTTCTGAAAGAGAATCAGACTGTTTGTCAAACAACCATATGTGAGTGGTAGTCTTCTGGGTACACCTGGCCATTTGGTTATCTCATGGGAGGGCTCTTTTTCTGGAGTAAGATAAAATACAGACGCTTGCTCTCATGAGCTTACCGTCTAATGGCAGTAGAAGAGAAATGGTGCAGAGTTAAGCACAGAGAGCCCAGTGGTGTCTCTGAGAAACCCATTTCCCTCCTCCCTCTGCTCTGTGCTTTGATAGTTTATTGCACACACATATGTCACCTCTCACATCAATACTGGGAAAAATGAAAAAGGACCAACACCAGAGGCCATTTGGAAAAAGGAGTCTTGTCATCTGGGCCAATAGCAATTGGTTGTTTGGCCTGTGTAGAGAGGAAGAAAGAGCCCAGCACTATATAAACGCCTTCTAACCAGGCTCAGAAATAATTTATTGATACAAAAGGGAATCAAGTCATACTGAGGGAAAATTGTTATTTAATGGCTAGTTTGAGAAACTCAAATTTTATTTGAGAAGGAGTTAAGCTGCTTTTATGAATCTCAGTAATTTAAAAATCCAGTCACTATAGGATAGGAGGTGCTAATAAGAATCTATGTGGCTGCCATTTACATTCAAACGATGAACAATGGAATGATAAGGTGATACTGGAGGAGACTAAAACTAATGGGAATTTAAAAAGCTCTGAGGACTTTTTGTTTTCCCACTAAGGCCTAGATCCAGCTGGACCCAACTTTGAGTATGCAGAAGCCCCAGGTCGCCTTTCTCCAGATGATGCGGATTTTGTAGATGTCTTACACACCTTCACCAGAGGGTCACCTGGCCGAAGTATTGGAATTCAGAAACCAGTAGGGCATGTTGACATTTATCCTAACGGAGGCACTTTCCAACCAGGATGTAACATTGCAGAAGCTATCCGTGTGATTGCAGAGAGAGGCCTTGGAGGTAAATATAATTTAGAAGTTAATTAAATGTAAGTTTTCACCTTAACTCTTACTGACCAAGTGTCCTATCCATTCTCCACAAGTACATAGTTTGAATACACACATTTAGCAAAGATATGTTTTTGAAGAAGTCTGTCACATTTAGCATGACCACCTCAGAGGCTCAGTACTTCCTGTGGTCAGAGAGACATTTCATCTTATATTGTAAACTACACTTATATTGTAAACTACTGCACTTGCAGTAATAACAGGAAAAAAAAAATGGTGAGATTTAGACAAGAGAACTGCACTGCCTTTGAAAGTGTTATCTGGCCACATGCTAAACTTTGAATACAGCTACAAAACAAGTAGAGTTATTTTGAATTTTACTAAAAGTAAAGGACATGTTAATTAGTCCAAATTTCTTTTGTCAGCCTTTAAAAGAGATGTACAAATCAGAAAAAAATCGCCAATCCCTAAGAATAAATATTCCAAATTTTTAAGAAGAAAATACAATTTAATATTAGTTTTTATTATTTACTTTAATAATAATGTTAGCTGTGTTAATTTTATGATTTGTTTTAAGGGACCTTTGCATACCTTGTGGACAATGGGACCTACCTGTAGTCAATATGCTCAGGTGTTTGGGGCATATATTATAGAATTTACAGCATAATGTTACTAACTTCAATTGTTATAAAGCTTATGGTAATAGCTGCACGTTTATGACATTGCTGATTATTTCTATAGTTCATTTAATGTAAAAATCATTAGCAGTGACACACCCCTCAATTATACATAGTATCAATATCTATGATAAGATACTATTAATTTAACAATTATGCCTGCCCTTTATGATGTGGTTTCTAGAGTTATGTTTCTAGAAGCATTTAGAAGTATTATATGCTTTCAATATAAGAGAAAGTTGTGATAAACTGGGGGAAATCAACTTCTATCTTGGATGTCTCTTATAGCTTCATAAACATACTCACAAATGGAGACAGCAAAAATATCAAAAGTTCCCTATAAATTTGCAACTTTGGCGCTCTTGGGGGTAGGTGAGAAGCTGCCGCCAAGAGTACCTCCTTAAATAGGACCTACAATCAAGGGGGTCATTTTATTCTAACACCACACCTCAACTATTTTAGACATGCAAGACGAAACACTCATTGTGGACTGTCACAGAGTTGAAATGTTCTTTGTGTCTCTTTTGCCCCAGATGTGGACCAGCTAGTGAAGTGCTCCCACGAGCGTTCCATTCATCTCTTCATTGACTCTCTGTTGAATGAAGAAAATCCAAGTAAGGCCTACCGGTGCAATTCCAGGGAAGCCTTTGAAAAAGGGCTCTGCCTGAGTTGCAGAAAGAACCGTTGCAACAACTTGGGCTATGAGGTCAATAAAGTCAGAGCCAAAAGAAGCAGCAAAATGTACCTGAAGACTCGTTCTCAGATGCCCTACAAAGGTAGGCTGGAGACTGTTGTAAATAGGAAAATTGATTTGATCCTATTTTTCTTATCATGCTTGTTGCATCACATGTACTGATTCTGTCCATTGCAACAGAGATGATAAAACGATGTTGCTAAACTCCGATCCCTCACTTGTGTTTCTGTTGGTAGAGAAGGAGTTGTACGAATCCATTTTACTGAAGCTCCTAATTCCCATTGCCAGTAAGACCCAGGGCACAACTGCACTGCTCTGTGCAGCAGCCCTGCTTGCCACCATCCTTTGTACTTGTGACCATTAGCATGGACCACTGCATCAGCACCAGGCTCCAAGTTAATCTGAAACCATTCATCCAGGGTCAGCAAACTATGGCCCATGGGCCAAATCCAACCCACCACCTGCTTTTGTAAATAAAGTTTTATTAGAATATAGCCACACTAATTCATTTCTGTACTGACTAAGGCTGCTTTCATGCCTCCACAGCAGAGCTGAGTAGTTGGGACAGAGACTATTTGGTCCCACAAAGCCTAAATTATTTACTATCCGGCCCTTTATAGAAAAAGTTTGCAAACTCCTAAAGTCTGCTTTCAGTGAAGGCAAGAACCACCTGTATTTGAAAATATAACTATTCCTGGGAGGGAAGTCTATACCAAACTTTCTAAGATATTCCCATTTTGTCATGAATTTGTTCACAGTTGAATTTCAAACTTGGCAGCTTGTTCAGAGCAAGACCTGCAGGAATTGAAGGGAGACAGGAAGAGGAGATAATCAGATAAATCTAGAGAGAGGGACTAATATCAGAAAGGCTAGTTTATGTGGAGTCCAGGTGGAAGTATGAGGGAAGAGATGGCATTGAAGAACAGTTTCCCAGGGTAAAATATATCTGATAGAGGCACCCATTTTTAAGGTGGTTTGTTAGAATCTAGAGGTGCATTTGGCGGTCCAGAGGTTTGGAGCATCTATAATTCAAGGAAACATTTTAAGCAATGAGGGAATCCTTAGCTTCCTTGACTTTTCAGAGTAGGGAAGTGTGTGTCAGGTATAGAGGAGACCATAATCTTCTGAAGAATTGGGCAGGGCTCACTCATCCCCAGCATCCTGCCTCAGTGTTCTCCGGGGACACTTCGGCAGTCAGACTTCCCTTGCTCTGGTCTGTGGCGATGCCTGCAAGGGCTCCATTTAACCCAAACTCTTTCTCTTCATCCTTTACAGCTGTGTTGCAAGCCTGCTGCTTTTCCTATCCCTTAACCTCTCCCGCATCCCATCTACTCAGGGTTTTTAGTTGAGATGGGGAGAGTAGGAGGAGGTGTGGAAGTTTAAGTACCTGCTTCTGGAGGCTCTCTCTAATACAGAACACTTTAGGAACTGGCTGTCTTTACAGCCTCACTGGTGACTTAATGAAATAATGTTATTGTGGGCCTATTATTTACTGACTGTGTGCTAGACAGTGGAGAATAGAAGGTACACGTGACCCTCTGAACTGAAGGAGCCTACATACAGTGTAGGGAGGTCAGACATACCCAAGAAACATGAAGAAACATGGTCACATACAGTGACAGTAAAAAATACCAAATATGCTTGTTCCAGATGCTAAGGGACAAAACAGCCAAGGAAAGGTGGAGTTCATAGTGAAAGCTTCATGGGAATTTTGGCCTCTTGGTTTGATCTTCCTAGTACCCCATCAAAGTTGACTACTTTCTGGGTTGGCTTTAGCAATTCAGATACACCTGGATTCTTCCTATCCACTACAATCACACTTTAATGCAAGGGAGTAGAATTCAAATTCTGAATTTTCTAGTAGTGAGCACTGTACAGACATGAAGAAATCTTTCCAAGCCACACATAATTATAGTCATGTATGAGCACTTCCTGTTGATCATTAGTAAGATACTGTCTGTCGTTCAGAATTGCCTGCTTATTTGGGCTGTAGTGTTCCATAAAGACTGATCAGAGGTTGTTCTGCTTTTCTCTCTACAGTCTTCCATTACCAAGTAAAGATACATTTTTCTGGGACTGAGAGTGATACACACAACAACCAGGCCTTCGAGATCTCTCTGTATGGCACTGTGGCTGAGAGTGAGAACATCCCTTTCACCCTGTGAGTAGCCACGGAACATGACCTCCAGCATGTGGGTTTATCATGGCACTGCTACCTGCTCTAATCATTGGTCTGAGGAACAGAAGAGGCATAGGACACCTAGAAAAACACATATTTAACAGAAAAATTTTTAAAAAGCTATATGGCAAAAGATGTTCATTGCAGTGGTACATATAGTAGCATAAATTAGAAGCAAAGCAAGTGTCCAAAACTGAGGCAATGGTTAAGTGAATTGTGGTTTAACAAATCAAGAAAATCAATCTAGCCTCTAAAAACTGTAATTATAGAAAACTAGGTATAACCTGGCAAAAAGTGAAAGACAAAATATGAAGTGAACAAAGAAAGAATAGAGAATTGTATTATGTACACTATGACTGTAACAAAGGACACGTTCACATATCAATACAAATTGAAAGGGAATATATGAAAATGAAAATAATATCTCTAAATGGTGGACTTATGAACTTTTTTCTCTTAAGAATTATATTACATAGTTCATATTGTTAGGATAAAAGTTGGAATACATTAAAGGTACACATTAGTGTAGATATCATTTAAAATACACTAAATGCCATTGACATGCATCTTGCATATTTTGTTGGACATTTTTTGCATTTGAAAAATATTCCCCGAACAGTAAAGCTATTTATATCTTAGGAGGAAGAAAAAGGAAAAAAAAAAAAAAACCCTGCTTTCCAGAACTAACCAAATATGTTGATTTTTTATTCAGGCCTGAAGTTTCCACAAATAAAACATACTCCTTTCTAATTTACACTGAGGTGGATATTGGAGAATTGCTAATGTTGAAACTCAAATGGATCAGCGATTCATACTTCAGCTGGTCCAACTGGTGGAGCAGCCCCGGCTTTGCTATTGAGAAGATCAGAGTAAAGGCAGGAGAGACTCAAAAAAAGTAATTAAATTTATTTTTCTCCATTCATTTTGTTTAAATGGTTATTTTGCCTTAATCTCTAGCCTACAAAGGTAGCTCACATGTTTTTTTCTTCTTTTTTCCTTTAACATCTTTATTGGAGTATAATTGCTTTACAGTGTTGTGTTAGTTTCTTCTGTATAACTAAGGGAATCAGCTATATGCATACTATATCCCCATATCCCCTCCCTCTTGTGTCTCCCTCTCACCCTCCTTATCCTACCCCTCTAGGTGGTCGCAAAGCACCAAGCTGATCTCCCTGTGCTATGCTGATCTCCCTGTGCTATGCGGCTGCTTCCCACTAGCTATTTTACATTTGGTAGTATATATATGTTAATGTTATTCTCTCACTTTCTCCCAACTTACTGTTCCCCCTGCGCATGTCCTCAAGTCCATTCTCTACGTCTGTGTATTTATTCCTGTCCTGCCCCTAGGTTCTTCAGAACCATTTTTTTTCTTTTTTTTTAGATTCCATATATATGTGCTAGCATATGGTATTTGTTTTTCTCTTTCTGACATACTTCACTCTGTATGACAGACTCTAGGTCCATTCACTTCACTACAAATAACTCAATTTCGTTTCCATTTATGGCTGAGTAATATTCCATTGTACATATGTACCACATCTTCTTTATCCATTCATCAGTCAATGGACACTTAGAATGCTTTCATGCCCTGGCTATTGTAAATAGTGCAGCAATGAACATTGTGGTACATGACCCTTTTTGAATTATGGTTTTCTCAGGGTATATGCCCAGTAGTGGGACTGCTGGGTCATATAATACTTCTCGTTTTAGTTTTTTAAGGAAACTCCGTACTGCTCTCCATAATGGCTGTATCAACTTACATTCTCACCAACTGTGCAAGAGGGTTCCCTTTTCTCCACACCCTCTCCAGCATTTACTGTTTATAGACTTTTTGATGATGGCCATTCTGACTGGTGTGAGGTGAACCTCACTGTAGTTTTGATTTGCATTTCTCTAATGATTAGTGATGTTGAGCATCTTTTCATGTGTTTGTTGGCAATCTGTATAACTTCTTTGGAGAAATGTCTATTTAGGTCCCCTGCCCACTTTTGGCTTGGGTTGTGTGTTTTTTTGATATTGAGCTGCATGAGCTCCTTATACATTTTGGAGATTAATCCTTTGTCAGTTGTTTCGTTTGCAAATATCTCCCATTCTGAGGGTTGTCTTTTGGTCTTGTTTATGGTTTCCTTTGTTGTGCAAAAGCTTTTAAGTTTCATTAGGTCCCAATTGTTTATTTTTATTTCCATTTCTCTAGGAGGTGGGTCAAAAAGGATCTTTCTGTGATTTATGTCATGGAGTGTTCTGCCTATGTTTTCCTCTAAGAGTTCTATAGTGTGTGGCCTTACATGTAGGTCTCTAATCCATTTTGAGTTTATTTTTGTGTATGGTGTTAGGGAGTGTTCTAATTTCATTCTTTTCCATGTAGCTGTCCAGTTTTCCCAGCACCACTTATTGAAGAGGTAGCCTTTCCTCCATTGTATACTCTTGCCTCCTTTATCAAAGATAAGGTGACCATTTGTGCACGGGTTTATCTCTGGGCTTTCTATCCTGTTCCATTGATCTATATTTCTGTTTTTGTGCCAGTACCATACTGTCTTGATTACTGTAGCTTCGTAGCACAGTCTGAAGTCAGGGAGCCTGATTCCTCCAGCTCCATTTTTCTTTCTCAAGATAGCTTTGGCTATTCAGGGTCTTTTGTGCTTCCATACAAATTGTAAAATTTCTTGTTCTAGTTCTGTGAAAAATGCCACTGGCAATTTGATAGGCATTGTATTGAATCTGTAGATTGCTTTGGGTAGTATAGTCATTTTCATAATGTTGATTCTTCCAATCCAAGAACATGGTATATCTCTCCATCTGTTTGTATCATCTTTAATTTCTTTCATCCATGTCTTATAGTTTTCTGCAGACAGGTCTTTTGTCTCCTTAGGCAGGTTTATTCCTAGGTATTTTATTCTTTTTCTTGCAATGGTAAATGGGACTGTTTCCTTAATTTCTCTTTCAGATTTTTCATCATTAGTGTATAGGAATGCAAGAGATTTCTGTGCATTAATTTTGTATCTTGCTACTCTACCAAATTCATTGATTAGCTCTAGTAGTACTCTGGTAGCATCTTTAGAATTCTCTATGTATAGTATCATGTCATCTGCAAACAGTGACAGTTTCACGTCTTCTTTTCTGATTTAGATTCCTTTTATTTCTTTTTCTTCTCTGATTGCTGTGGCTTAAACTTCCAAAACTATGTTGAATAATAGTGGTGAGAGTGGGCAACCTTGTCTTGTTCCTGATCGTAGAGGAGATGGATTCATTTTTTCACCATTGAGAACGATGTTGGCTGTGGTTTGTCATATATGGCCTTTATTACGTTGAGGTAAGTTCCCTCTAAGCCTACTTTCTGGAGGGTTTTTATCATAAATGAGTGTTGAATTTTGTCAAAAGCTTTTTCTGCATCTATTGAGTTGATCATATGGTTTTTATTCTTCAGTTTGTTAATATGGTGTATCACATTCATTGATATGCATGTATTGAAGAATTCTTGCATTCCTGGGAAAAATCCCAGCTGGTCATGGTGTTTGATCCTTTTAATGTGCTATTGGATTTTGTTTGTTAGTATTTTGTTGAGGATTTTTGCATCTATGTTGATCAGAGATATAGGCCTGTAGTTTTCTTTTTTTGTGACATCTTTGTGTGGTTTTGGTATCAGGGCGATGGTGGCCTCATAGGATGAGTTTGGGAGTCTTCCTCCCTCAGCTATATTTTGGAAGAATTTGAGAAGGATAGGTGTTAGGTCTTCTCTAAATGTTTGATAGAATTCACCTGTGAAGCCATCTGGTCCTGGGGTTTTGATTGTTGGTAGATTTTTAATCACAGTTTCAATTTCAGTGCTTGTGATTGGTCTGTTTATATTTTCTATTTCTTCCTGGTTCAGCCTCGGTAGGTTGTGCTTTTCTAAGAATTTTTCAATTTCTTTCTGGTTGTCCATTTTATAGGCATATCATTGCTTGTAGTAATCTCTCATGATCCTTTGTATTTCTGCAGTGTCAGTTGTTACTTCTCCCTTTTCATTTCTAATTCTGTTGGTTTGAGTCTTCTCCCTTTTTTTCTTCATAGGTCTGGCTAATGGTTTAATAATTTTGTTTATCTTCTCAAAGAACTGGCTTTTAGTTTTATTGATCTTTGCTAGTGCTTCCTTCATTTCTTTTTCATGTATTTCTGATCTGATCTTTATGATTTCTTTCCTTCTGCTAACGTTGGGGTTTTTTTTGTTTGTTTGTTTTTCTTTCTCTAATTGCTTTAGGTGTAAGGTTAGGTTGCTTATTTGAGATGTTTCTTGTCTCTTGAGGTAGGATTGTATTGCTATAAACTTCCCTCTTTGAACTGCTTCTGCTGCATCCCATTGGTTTTGGGTCATCTTGTTTTCATTGTCATTTGTTTCTAGGTATTTTTTAATTTCCTCTTTGATTTCTTCAGTGATCTCTTGGTTATTTAGTAGCATACTGTTTAGCCTCCACGTGTTTGTAATTTTTAGTTTTTTTCCTGTACTTGATATCTAGTCTCATAGCGTTGTGGTCAGAAAAGATACCTGATATGGTTTCAATTTTCTTAAATTTACCAAGGCTTGATTTTTGACCCAAAATGTGGTCTATCTTGCAGAATGTTCCATGAGCACTTGAGAAGAAAGTGTATTCTGTTGTTTTTGGATGGAATGTCCTATATATATCAATTAAGAATATCTTGCTTAATGTGTCATTTAAATCTTGTGTTTCCTTATTTATTTTCATTTTGGATGATCTGCCCATTGGTGAAAGTGGGGTGTTAAAAGTCTCCTACTATTATCGTGTTACTGTCGATTTCTCCTTTCATGGTTTTTAGCATTTGCCTTATGTATTAAGGTGCTCCTATGTTGGGTGCATAAATGTTTATAATTGTTATATCTTCTTCTTGGATTAATCCCTTGATCATTATGTAGTGTACTTCTTTGTCTCTTGTAATAGTGTTTGTTATAAAGTCTATTTTGTCTGATATGAGAATTGCTACTCCAGCTTTCTTTTGATCTCCATTTGCATGGAATATCTTTTTCCATCCTTTCACTTTCAGTCTGTATGTGTCCCTAGGTCTGAAGTGGGTGTCTTGTAAGCAGCATGTATACGGGTTTTGTTTTTGTATCCAGTCAGCCAATCTTTGCCTTTTAGTTGTAACATTTAATCCATTTATGTGTAAGGTAATTATCGATATGTATGTTCCTATTACCATTTTCTTAATTGTTTTGGGTTTGTTTTTGTAGGTCTTTTCCTTCTCTTGTGTTTCCTGCCTAGAGAAGTTCCTTTAGCATTTGTCATATAGCTGGTTTGGTGGTGCTGAATTCTCTTAACTTGTGCTTGTCTGTAAAAGTTTTAATTTCTCCGTCAAATCTGAATGATATCTTTGCTGGATAGAGTAATCTTGGTTGTAGGTTTTTCCCTTTCATCACTTTAAATATGTCCTACCACTCCCTTCTGGCTTGCAGAGTTTCTGCTGAAAAATCAGTTGTTAACCTTATATGGATTGCCTTGTATGTTAACACAAACGCTTGCTGCTTTTAATATTTTTTCTTTGTATTTAATTTTTGATGGTTTCATTAATATGTGTCTCAGTGTGTTTCTCTTTGGGTTTATTCTGTATGGTACTCTCTGTGCTTCCTGGACTTGATTGACTATTTCCTTTCCCATGTTAAGGAAGTTTTCAAGTATAATCTCTTCAAATATTTTCTCAGCCCCTTTCTTTTTCTCTTCTTCTTCTGGGACCTCTATAATTCAAATGTTGGTGCATTTAATGTTGCCCCAGAGGTCTCTGAGACTGTCCTCAATTCTTTTCATTGTTTTTTCTTTATTCTGCTCTGTGGCAGTTATTTCCACCATTTTATCTTCCAGCTCACTTATCCGTTCTTCTGCCTCAGTTATTCTGCTATTGATTCCTTCTAGAGTATTTTTAGTTTCAGTAATTGTGTGGTTCATCACTCGTTGCTCTTTAGTTCTTCTAGATCCTTGTTAAATGTTTCTTGTATTTTTTCCATTCTGTTTCCAAGATTTTGGATCATCTTTACTATCATTACTCTGAATTCTTTTTCAGGTAGATTGCCTATTTCATCTTCATTTATTTGGTCTTATAGGTTTTTACCTTGCTCCTTTGTATGTAACATATTTTTTTGTCATTTCTTTTTTTTTTTTTTTCTCTCTTTTTGATGGGTGGTACTGTATTCCTGTCTTACTGGTTGTTTGGCCTGAGACGTCCAGCACTTGAGTTTGCAGGCAGTTGGATAGAGCCAGGTCTTGTTGCTGAGATGAGGACATCCAGGAGGCCTCAGTCCAATCAATATTCCCTGGGGTCTGGGGTTCTCTGTTAGTCCAGTGGTTTGGACTCGGAGCTCCCACCATAGGAGCTCAGGCCTGACCTCCAGCCTGGGAACCAAGATCTCACAAGCTTTGTGGCATGGTTAAAAACAAAAAAAGAAATCAGAAAGAAAGGAAGGAGCAGTACCATATCAAAGGATAAAAAAAAATAAAATTAGAAAGATAAAAAATATATTAGGAAAAATAAAACTATAATTGAAACAACTGCAACAAGGTAAAATAAAACCACACAGAAAAAAAAAAAAAGCCTTGGCTATGGGGGTGGAATTTAGGCAGGGGGTGGAAGTTAGGCAGGGGCGGGGTTTTGGGTAGGGCGGTACTTAGGCTGGTGGGGGACTGACGCTTGAGCGTGGGGCGGGACCTAGGCGGGGTGATGTTCAAGCCTGGGGCGGGGCCTCTGCCTAGGAAGCGCACAGAAGGGGAGAGGCAGCACGTTGGAAGGAGGGCCTCTGGAGTGTGGGGTTCTGGAGTTTGGAGGTAAGGCCCTGAGTGAGCGTGTGTGGGTGGGGTTTAGGCTGAGCACATTGGAGGGGCCCTCAGAGTGTAGAGGTGGGGCCCTGGTTGGGGGTGTAGGGGTGGGGCTCAGGTTCTGCACGGCAGGAGGGAGGCTCCAAGGGCAGAGGATTAGGCCCGCAAGCCCAACAGGCTTCCCATTTTCTAAGTGGACAGGGAAAGCACTGGCTGCGTTCCCTTCCATTCCTTCATGTCCCACGACCACCGTCTCCCACGGGGTCTCCCCCACCCCACTGGACCCTCTAACCGTGGGTGGGTCCTATGGTGTAGGAACTTCTCCCCTCCGCCAGCCACCCCTCAGGGGTGCCGGAGGTCCGGCCTTTGTTTTTGCTCCCCCTTCTCACCCTCCCACTCGCTCAGGGCCAGCATGGCTGGAGGGGGCCTCGGTGGGTAGAGGCTCAGGCCCAGGATCTCAGCAGGTTCCTCGGGGTCCAAGTGGGCAGAGGAAACCTGGCCACGCTTCCTTTTGATCCTCTGCCCCCCAGTGGTTCCCCAATTTACCCCTTCCAGCATGGGATCCCTTCCCCTCCCCCAGCCGCCCTTCAGGGGCGCCAGTCCCATCCCGCCTCCACTTCTCATCCCCCTTCACTCCCCCCATTCTCCGTGCTTCTACCTGGTCGCTGGGGGCTCCTCCAGTCCCCTTACGTGTCCGTGGTCCCCCACCGGTGCCTGGTAGGTGCCCTAGTTGTGAGGAGACGCGAATTCCGTGTCCTCCTAGTACGCCATCTTGACTCCGCCCCTCTCGACTCCGCCCCTCTCCATTCATTTTCATTCACTCTAATGTTATTACCTAGAAATAGTATTTATGGAGCCTCCAATGTTCAGGTGAAACTTTAGTAAGCTTTGTCTTTAAAACTACATTACCTAGATAATTACACCTATCATTTTTTAGGTGTGTTATTTTATTGTCATACTAGGGAAGTAATGGTATCTCTGCATTTTATGGAAAGAAAACCTAAACTCTGAATTGCCACAGTCATTGAGTGAGAGTTGAGATTAGAAGTCAAGAATCTCAGCTTCTCATTTAGCACTGATTCTTGCAAGCACAAAACAGTTATGCAGAGAACCTCAGAGATGCCACTTGGACATTCAAAGATTAAAACTAACCTCTTCAAGAAGGACAAGATTCCAAGATAATCTCATCCTCTCTTCCCAACCCCACTCCACATAGATAAAATGAATTGCATAGAGAGCCCCATAAGATTTCAAATTTTATACTAAATGTACAGAGATTTTGCAAACTGTAGTATACTATTATTGTAAATAAAATGACTCTTTAAATTAGGATTGATAAGGAATTCTCTGGTGGTCCAGTGGTTAGGACTCAGTGCTTTCACTGTGGAGGGCCTGGGTTCAATCCCTGGCTGGGGAACTAAGATCCCCTAAGCCACGAGGCATGATCAATGAATAAATAAATAAGTGTTGATAATGTATTTCTCTTTTGTCATTTTCTTTTATAACCAAAAGGGGGGAAAAGAGGTTGTGAATGGAGAGGCTATACAGAGTATTTGTTTTTCCAGCAGGGCCAGGTGAAGGCTAGTTTGTGAATTCCCTAATGCAGACACTAAGAAGTGGTAAAATTGATCTTGTATCATTTTTTGGTGAAAATATTGTGATTTTAAGCCTGTTCCAGGCTGTCTGTGCTGTCTGTGTGCCTGTCTGTACTGATGAACTAGCTTTACTGCTGGACAGTGGGTTAAGCCCTCAGATAACCCTCTGATTCGGATGTGTTGCTGACGTGAATGGCCTGAGTATAAACAGGTAATTATTGGAAATATCAAAACAGTCAGAACGATTATGTAGGATTCAAACAGCCCTGACTGAACCATTTATTTTTGAACATTTTTATTGTTCCAATATGGTGTGCTCACGTCCATTTTCTTCCACAGGGTGATCTTCTGTTCCAGGGAGAAGATGTCTCATCTGCAGAAAGGAAAGTCACCTGTGATATTTGTGAAATGCCATGACAAGTCTCTGAATAGAAAGTCTGGCTGGTGAGCATCATGGGCTAAGCCTGTCTGGGTATCTTGAACTTGCTCTCTGAGGGATGCTGCTTCATGCATTACCCTTCAGCCCTGCACTAAAGGCTTGGACTGAGTCTTGTGATCAGAGCCTTCGGGCGGCCTTTCTCAGGCCTCCTGCATACACATTAGACCCGTGCATTTGCTTTTGGCAGTACTTCCTCTATTTTCTTTTTCTTTCTGTTCTTTCTGCCAGCTCTGCCCTTCACCCCAGGTGCACTTTTTAGATTTTATTTTACATCTTGAACTACCACAAAATCTTCACTTCTGCTTTTTCCTGTACTGCCCCATTTACAGACCCCATGTGCAGTGGATACAACACAAGTTAGTAGCCGTGATTGCGGCTGTGAGTGCAGTTCCTCCCAGGATGTACCCGGGGGAGCAGAACATTAGCTGCAGCCCGAGTCCTCCTTGATTCTCCAAGTGCCAGCAGATTCCAGGACAGAGAGCCAAAGGGGCAGCCACCAAGCCTCCATCTCAAAACCCCCAAAGACGGAAAGCTAGTGGACTTAGAGTTTAGGAGATGGTTCTCTTTTCCATCTCAAAACAACTGCCTGGCTCTTTTCTACCTGACCTTTAAGGCTAATCCACATGGCAGCTGTCAGCTGAATCATTCCAGAGTGTCAGTACTAAGTAGAAACTGAACATGTGACCTTCCCCATCCCCTCCTGAATTCCCAAAGTGTGCCACTTTCATTCCTCCACTCATTCCACTGCCAGAAGCCAAGTGCTGATGGCTTATAGGTATAAAGGGGGAAAGCTTAGATCATATCATATTATATCATAGAAGCCAGTGATATAAGAAACAATGGGAAAAGTTGGTCACAACATCATCTGGAAATAGAAAAGCCAATTGCTTTCGGTTTGTCTTCTCCCAGTTACATTTATAGACGAAAGTACAGAATAAGAATTTTCTAATCAAAAAAAGTATATTAAAGACCCTAATGTGGAATATCTCTATTATTTTTAATTTCCATTTTATAAGATAGTTTATCCATGGATAATTATGGATTTTGAATAGATTAGAGAAAATAGGCAAAAAGATAATAAAATCATTGTAACTATCACTCAGGGACAACCCCCAACTAGCATTTTAATTTATATCCTTTCAGACTTTCTCTATGCACATGTAATATTTATATTTTTTTACATAATGGCATTATGACATATGTACTTTGAGTGACAAGATGAAGCCATCTGGATTGAAAACATTAATGTAAGAGCACTCAAGATAAACTTGAAATAGAGAGTAGCTACTGGTATTGAGCCAGGGAGAATAACTGAATATTTATCGAAGTGGAGACTTCTACTAAGAGCTTCATTGCTTTGTTTTTCCTCATCACAAATCTGAGGCAATTTCACACTTGCTTTAACTCTTTGAAAGGAGCTCCTATATGAAGTTTTATACATTGCTTTTACGTTACCTATAAACATACACAAACACACCTCTGCATACATTCTCTCCAAATCATCCACAACTCTAATCATATAATGTGAATTTAAAAACAAAACTCGAAAAATTAGGAAATAACTCCAGCTGTTTATAAAGTATTTCTGGTCATATTGGTCATATTATTTATATAAGTTATAAGACTTTATCTGAGATAGTTATGATACATTCCTCATCTGATTATAAGACTACTGGAACAACATATATTTAGAGAGCTTTTTTTTGTTTTACATCTGATCTTTATCTAGGAGGTAATTATGAATCAGACTAATAACCCTCTGCAGTTTGTCGCCTCTGTGACTAAATTAATCAATCAAATAAAAGCTTCTCTTTCTCTCACTTTCTGATATAACTCGTTAGAATGCCCAAGGAAAGAAAAAATAGGTATTTTATTTAACAAGTTTTAGAAGGAAGCAATCTTCCTAAATTTTGAAATCATTTGGTTCAGTCTTCTGAAAATGATACTGCTTATCAGGACATGGCTAAGTATATATTAGAGTGTCTTTTATTGCTATGAGCCTGCCACTTCCTCTGATTCAGTTTATTCTCACAACCTTTGTTCTGAACTTCCAGGTGACTACTTTTTCACCATGAAGGTAGTGGGGGGAGGGCGGAAGGGTTATAAAACACTAAGCAGGTAATAAATTGCCGTTCTTCCTCTGTTTTCTCTCAGAAAGTGGGAAAATCTACAGAAGAAAGAACAGCCTATGAATTCTATGAAGAATGAAGTAACTTTTACAAAAGACGCCCACTGCTTTGGGTGGTTAAAGGTGGACTTTCCTAAGTATTAATCCCAGCTCTATAGCCTTGTTAGTTATTTTAGGAGACAGTCTCAAATACTGAAAAGTGGCTAATTCAATTTGAGGAGTAGAGTGGCCAAATAGCACATCTTTCAACATTAAAAAATAGCAGATATGAAAAGCACTGCCTTCTGTCCTTTGAGAAAGAAATAAGAATTGTTTGGGCTCACGGTAAAATAATCAGACCTCTTCATATAGTAAGTTTAGCCATAGCCTAAAATTGATTAGAACCTCGCATTTTAATTGGAATTCTGCATTTTCTAGACTGATAACCTTTTCAAAGTTTTCTCCAAGTCTAAATATAGAAAGTGATTTTTTGTGGCATGAGTCGGACCCATTTACTTATCAGTCAAAATACCTCCTTTCTTGGAATGATTCTCTTGCCATTGGGGTGTAGCCCAGGAGTTAACCAGGAACTAGTGACTTGGAGAGAGGAAAGGAGAATAGAGTTGATAAAGCACTAAAGCTTTAAATACTCCCTGCGGTTGGCCGCGTCATAAAAAAGTTACAAATTAAAGGACATATAATATTGAGATCAATTAAATCTTAATAGGCTTTACTGTTTATGGCTTAGTCTTTCCCCTTCCTTTTCTTGCTTTGTCTCAAGATTATATTTTAACAAATTTCCCTGGATAGGCATTTAAAATGAGCCTGTTATCATCAGCTTACACATAATTTTAACTACAGAGAAAGAAAATGAAACAATAATTTTATTATCAGATTTTTAAAATTATATTCATTGATTTGAAGTCCTGTAATATATGATGGTTACTATTTAATTTTAGGCTTATTTCAGCCATGCTTCAGTCAGACTTTGAGCATGTCTCTTTCTTCCCTAATTTTGATAAGAAAATATGTGTTCAAGGTCAAATTTTGCATCATGCAAACGCTTACAAATTTTAGACAAGGATTGTTTTTACTAAGTAAAGAAATAGAAGAGTTACAGGATATATTCATAGGCAGTGCTTAAAACCATCGTGGGCAGTTAAAAGGATCCTCCATTGTTATAATCACATGGAATATCATGAGAGTTGTTGTTTTTAACAACTAGTCAAGAGTGAGTGAACAATTATTTATAAACTAGATCTCATATTTTCAGAATGCTTTTCTATATATTATTATAAAATGATAAAGAAGTCAAATATCTCAGAGGCTATTGCTGGGAATCCAAACTGTGAATGTGTGTGGGTGTCTGAACACATATTCACATATGAAGCCCCACATGTATGATTATTCCTCAGCGTGGCTTGGAAGGTAAATGATCAAGAGATGTATTGGAACATATTGGAGTAGAAATTGTTCCAGTGGTGCCAGAACTTAAGCCCTTCATCTGAGAAATATGGTTTTGCCTGTACAAAATAGGATGAATGTTGTGATTGACATCAGCCAGCTTGGAATGAATTCTCTCTAAAAATAAAATGTTGTGCGACATGTTGTTGGCATCACCCTTTATTGTTAATTCATTAATTCTCTGGATTTGGGTTTTGAGCAAGGGTGCATCAACTTTAGAAAATATGAATCAAATCAGTGTATGCCCCTGGGAACTCTGGCTTCTACAGACTTCACTATATATATTAGCAATGCTTTCGCTTTAAATGTTATTTATTAGCTGTAAATATATGTGTGTATGTGTAAAGGGAGTTTGTACATATTGGAAAGGTCGTTGTGGCTATCTGCATTTATAGCTGTTTGGTGCTAACTTTGTACATGTCTTTATCAGTGACAGTCTCACTGAGCAAACTTACTCTTATGAAGTAATACAATAAAATGGGCTTAAAAAAACACAAAACTTACTTAACTATGTGAAGAAATGGAATCTGCTTTTAATAAAATTTATGAAATTTTATTACAATACTAAGTCATTACTTTGTATCATTTAAACCCCTCCAAAAAGAAATTTATTCTTAGGGCAGATTCATTAAGCAAATTTTTACTGAGTAATCCTATGTTTAGTAAAAAATATAGCTTCTAAAAATTACAGTGCATATTATATTTTATTTTTTTATATTTACATGTGTACAAAGTCTTAGAGATCCTTTAAATTATAGAGAAAAATGATACAGAATTTTTCCTAAATTATAGAGAAAAATGATACGGAATTTTTCCTAAAAAAAAAAAAAAATGATACAGGACTTTCCTTGCCTGCCAGATACTTTTTCACAAGTAAAATGTTAGATTAATATAAAAATATCTTTCACCATTTTCTGGAATAGTGTTTCTATTTCTGAGGTCTGACCATTAGCTACAAAGTCAGTGGCATTTGTGCAATAAAATGAATTATTTGGGATGAGAGGGTGCATTTTTAGACCTTTTCTTTGAATTGTCTTGATAATGAGAAAGAACAACATACAGGGTCTTCCCTGGTAGTCCAGTGGTTAAGACTTCACCTTCCAATGCAGGGAATGTGGGTTTGATCCCTGGTCAGGGAGCTAAGATCCCACACGCCTCACAGCCAAAAAACCAAAACATAAAACAGAAGCAATATTGTAACAAAATTCAGTAAAGACTTAAAAAAGAAGGAGACTTCCCTGGTGGCTCAGTGCTTAAGAATCTGCCTGCCAATGCAGGGGACATTGGTTCGAACCCTGGTCTGGGAAAATCCCACATGCCGTGGAGCAACTAAGCCCATGCACCACAACTACTGAGCCTGCGCTGTAGAGCCCACGAGCCACAACTACTGAGCCCATGTACCTAGAGCCCTTGCTCCTCAACAAGAGAAGCCACCGCAGTACGAAGCACGCACACTGCAAAAAAGAGTAGCCCCCGCTCGCTGCAACTAGAGAAAGCCCGTGTGCGGCAGGCAATGAAGACCCAACACAGCCAAAAATAAATAAATTAATTAATTAATTAAAAAGAAAAAGAACAACATATAGCCCATCCATGTAACTAAGTAAGGATTGGTTCTTAGAACAATCAGTACTTCTTAGTACTCCTGCATCAATTTCTAGAGCAGGGATTGCCCTTCTGGGACTCAGAATGGCTTGCAATTAGTTTGACTTCTTGGCCCACACGTTCTTCATTTAAAGAGTTATGGATTGGGCTTCCCTGGTGGCGCAGTGGTTGAGAGTCCACCTGCCGATGCAGGGGACACAGGTTCGTGCCCCGGTCTGGGAGGATCCCACATGCCGCGGAGCGGCTGGGCCCGTGAGCCATGGCCGTTGAGCCTGTGCGTCCAGAGCCTGTGCTCTGCAATGGGAAAGGCCACAACAGTGAGAGGCTCGCGTACTGCAAAAAAAAAAAAAAAAAAGTGTTATGGATTATACATTTTGTTTTTCTAGTTAACTTAAACTAAAATAAGTATGGTTTTATAAAATCTGTAATGACCTCTTAAGAAATTTAGACAGTTAGTTACTAATGTTCTAGACACAGCCTCTGTTTTGTTCATTAGGGAAAGTCTTTTGGAACACAGAATTATTATATCTGAATGACACCATCCAATAAGGTATGCTTATCAGCTACTTCTGGGATAACCCAAGCTTCTAACCTACCTTATTAGCATTCAAACTGTGCCAATTAACTTCAGAAATGCAGTATCTGTACCTGATTGTTCTCATTTCCACTCTTTAAGTGTCAAATGATTAAGGAATACAATCAATAATATTGTAGTAACTTTGTATGAGAACAGATGATTACTAGACTTACCATAGTTATCATTTCATAATGAACTCTGGAGTTCAGCTGAGGGTTCCCCTTGAGTCTTTGGCTGAGTACTGGTCATTGTGTATATATGTGTGTGTGGGAGTGGAGATAATGAACTACCAAAGGTTCAGGAAAGAACCATCCAAAAGGAGTAGAGAAAATAGTACCTATATAGTTCACACAGAAATAAAATAGTGCCTGTCTCCAATTTATAGACTAGAAAAACCTCATAATTAGTGAGTTATCAAGTAGAATACACAAAAGGACTTTGCCTTGGTAGTTCAACAAAAATAGCTCTAAAATAAACACTTCACTGGTCCTGTCAACACAGCTTAAAAGCAAGACCCAAAGGCTAAAATTGTTTCTAAGAACGTGCATCCCAGAACAAGGCTAAAGAATATTTATAAGAATTTTAAGCATCCACCAAGGCAAAATTCACAAATGTACCTGATCAAAATTATCAAGAATGCAAAAGGCAGAAAAACATAACCCATAACTAAAAAGAAAAAAAAATTAACTAATCAAAACCAGCTCAGATGATAGAATCTGTAGTTTAGGACATTAAAACAGTTATAGGGCTTCCCTGGTGGCACAGTGGTTGAGAGTCCACCTGCCGATGCAGGGGACACGGGTTCGTGCCCCGGTCTAGGAAGATCCCACGTGCCGTGGAGCAGCTGGGTCCGTGAGCCATGGCCGCTGAGCCTGCACGTCCAGAGCCTGTGCTCCGCAATGGGAGAGGCCACAACAGTGAGAGGCACGCATACCGCAAAAAAATAAAAAACAACAAAACAAAAAAAAAAACAGTTATAATGACTACATTTTATGTGTTCAAAGAGCTACAGGTAAGATTGAGTATGTTAAGTATAGAAACATGGAAGCTTCTTTTAAATAATCAAACGTCTAGGGATGAAAACTATAATGTTTGAGATGAAAAATAAACTGGATGGAATTAATGACAGCCTAAGCATTGCAGAAGAAAAGATTAAGGGATGGGAAGACATACTGTACAAAATGAAAAAGAGAGTAAAAAGTACCAAAAATTAAAGCAGAAGTGTCCTATTATATGTGTAAGTGGTGACTTTGAATGAAAGCAGGGGTTCTTAAGGAACAGAAAAAAATATAAAATGAAAAAATGGTAGAACATTTTCAAATCTGATGAAAACTATAGATCCATAGATCCAAGAAATTTAATGGAACCCAGAACCCAGAAAAATGTAAAAGCAGCTAGAGAAAAAAGATTATATATGCACAGAGGGAGAAATATAAAGATGGAAGAATATTTCTTGTTGGAAAAAATGCATGAGAATACAAGTGAACACGTCTTTAAGTACTCAAAGAAAAAAACCTGTTGCTTAGAATTCTATACCCAGTAAAAATGTCTTTCAAAAACAAAAGTGGAGAAAAAAGAGTTTTTCAGACATACAAAAGTTAAAATAATTCATTAACAGCAGGTGCACACTACAAGAAATGTTAAAGAACTGTTAAATATTCCTCAGGTGGAAAGAAAATAGTACCAAATGGAAATAAGGATCTACACAACATAATGAAGACCACTAGAAATTGTAACTGTTTGGGTAAATAAATAAGATTTTTTTTCCTGTTATTTAAATGTATTTAAACAATCATCTGGTTAAATCAAAAGTAACAATAAAGAATTGTGGGTTTATCACATATGTAGAAATAAATAGTTGACAATAGTCCAGAGGCTGGGAGGGGAGAAATGAAAATATTCAATTGTAAGGCTATAATGCTATAAGTAAAGTTGTATCATATAACATCATTAGAACAAAAACTGTCATAAGTTAAAGGTTTACACCATGAATAGTAAAGCAAGGAATAAAGTTACAAAACAGCTAATAAACCAGAAAAGGGAGATAAAATGTTGTAATAAACTTAATCCAAAAGGAGAGAGAAAAAGAAGAAAAGGGATACAAATAACATATGGGACAAAGAGAAAACAATTAGCAAGAGAATACATTTTAACTACGTCAATAAAAACATTAACTGTAAATGTCATAATCACACCCCCCAATAAAAAGCAGACATCATCAGAGAGAATAATAACAATACTGAGAATCTAGAACACTCATACTTTACTAGTGGGAATGTAAATAGTATACTCACTTTGGAAAACAGTTTGGCAGATTCTTAAAATGTTAAACAAACATCTACCATATGATTCAGCCTATACATTCCTGGGTATTGACCAAAAATAAATGAGAGCATATGTCCATACAGACTTGTACATGAATGTTCATAACAGATATATTTGTAATCACTATAATCTGGAAACCACCCACATAACTATCAACGTGTGAATATATAAACGTAGTGTGGACTACTGATACACCTAAAAACATGGATGAATCTCAAAATAATGATGCTGTGTGAAAGGACACACAAAATAAGAGTGCATAGTGTATTACTTCATTTACATAAAATTCTTGTAATTTAAAATTAATCTGGAATGACAGAAAGCAGATTAGTGATTGCTTGAAGAATGAAGGGAGGGAGGACTAGAGAGAGAGATTATAAAGGGACCTGAGTAAATATCTGGGGTTGTGGATATGTTCATTATCTTGACTTTGGTGATGGTCACACTATCACAACCCTTATTAAATTGTACACTTTAGAACTGTAGTTTGTTAACGTCATTTATACTTCAATACTCTTGTCAAAAACAAAAAAGAAAAGAAGCTATATAATATTTACCCATGGACATATTAAAAGTCTTTTTTTTTCTTATAGAGATCCCCATACTCCTGGGGCCAAAGTGGTCTTTAACTGAAGAAGTCTTACAATGCTCTCTTTGCTCCAAGGATACTGTCCCCAATTCTTGCAACTTTAATGTAACAACTTGTCTTAGAGAGATCATGATGCCTTAATTCCATCATGCTCAGTAATTTTGTTTTCCTTGCTCACCAATGAATCTCAAGATTCTTAGGTTATTTATCATCTCCTGACTCTCATTCCCTCGTGACTGTATACTCCCTAACCTAACTCTGTCTCCCACCCTTCTCCAACCCCACACACCCTTCCACAATTTCCAGTTCCCTGACCAAGGATTGAACCCGTGCAGTGGAAGTGTGGAATCCTAACCACTGGGCCTCCAGGGAATTCCCCATCTTCTGGAATTCTTCATTCGTCACTAGCAAAATCCATTGTACACACATGTTCTTGTCTGAACATAATCTTTACCTTCTTTCTCTGAGATTGGCTGTCCCTTGAGAATACCTCTTTCCTGTAGCCTTCTTTAAGGGTAGATAGTTCTTTCCTCTTTTATCACTTGACCTGAGAGTGAGGTAGATATCCTTCTTGTTCCTCCTTGCCATTTTTATACCATTATCCCTTCCTTTTTCCTCAAACCCCAAGTTTGCTAAAGCTCATACCAACAAACTCATTATCTTCTATTTCTCTTTGTTGCAGATATTGACAACAAAATAGCTCTTTGTTCTTCCTAATCAGCATTTTAACACCTGGCTCACTCTCTCTCCCTCCAACACTAGTCCTATTATTATTATTATTGATTTCAGTATCCACGCTATGGCAAATTTTATTTTCCAAAGATGGCTACAACAATATCTTCCATTCGACATGTTCTTCTGCAATGTTACCTTGCCACCACTTTCAAGAGTTAGAATCTATTCCCCACACCCCCTTGAATCTGTGTGGGCCCTGAGATTGCTTCTACTAACACAATATGGTAGAAATAACACTGTGCCAGTTTGGGTGTAACCCTTCACTGGCTTTGTAGTTTCTGCTTCCTGCCTCCTGGAACACTCACTCTTGGGACACTTGCCTTTGGAACACAACACATGTGATGTAAGAAGTCCAAGTTACATGGAGAGACCATATGTTGGCACTCTGGTCAACAGCCTAGCTGAGCTCCTGGCAAGCAGCCAGCACCAACTGTCAGCCATGTGAATGAGCCATCTTGGATTTCCACACAGTTGAGTGTTTAGAAGACTGTAATCCCAGCTATTACCTGGAACTAACCACAGTACTGTGAGAGATAATACATTGTTGGGACTTCCCTGCTGGCACAGTGGTTAAGAATCCACCACAGGTTCGAGCCCTGGTCCAGGAAGATCCCACATGCTGTGGAGCAACTAAGCCCATGCGCCACAACTACTGAGCCCGTGTGCCACAACTACTGAAGCTGGTGTGCCTAGAGCCCCTGCTCCACAATAAAAGCCACCACAGATGAGAAGCCCGCACACCACAGCAAAGAGTAGCCCCCGCTCGCTGCAACTAGAGAAAGCCCATGCTCAGCAATGAAGACCCAACACAGCCAAAATAAAAAATAATAATAATAATACATTGTTTTATCTAAGTTTTGAGGAGATGTGTTATACAAAAATAGATAGCTGGGACATATACAGATGATGTTTCCAATATTATGGTCTCATAATTTCTTTACGTCCTCTCCTCCCATGATCTTGTCTCTCAATCTACTTTTACATAGACTTCCTGAATTATATACTACATTATGTCATTACTAATAACTCATGAACTCCGTTTCAATTTCTCTCCTCTTTGACCACTACTACTGCCACTACTACTGGTTAATTAATTTAATCCAACAATTCCTCAAATGGCCTAGAACCTCCAATTCATTGATTTATCCGTCTCTTGCTTCCTTACATATCCTCACTTTGATCCTTACTCAGCTTAGATTTCAAAGCCCAAGGTCATTATTACTCCACTGCCAAAACTCTCAAGGTCCTTGCTCCTCTCTCCCTGAATTGAACTTTCCAGGGCAAAACACAAACCTTGAACAAATCCAAATCATCACTTTCTCAATGACTGCATCTGAACAACAGAATGTGACTGGAAACACACCAACGTGTACACGTGCACACACACACATCCTGCTGACTCTCTCACTTTAAATCTGTCAGCACCTCGTTCAGATGGTACCTTAGAACTGCCCAGCAATCCTCCTACATTTATAAACATGCTTTTACTCTTCCAGATGATTATTTCACCTCCAACTTCCGATAACTCCTTATCACTCCTTTGTCTCAGAGGATGGCTTAGCTTCTGATTTTACTGAGAATGTAGAGGCAATCATAAAGAGAATGTCTATGTGCTCCACTCCTAAAGGTACCAACTTCCCTGCTCCATATACTACGCTTTCCCTTCAGATAAAAAAAGGTTTTCCCTGTTCCTATCTAAGGCCAATTCCTGCACAGATTGATTGTACAGGAGAAGAAATTCCTTCTTTCCTACTCAGACATTGTTCTAAAGTTGTCCCTGTTCAATCCTGCCTCTCAATTTTTACTTCTGTTGGGGCCCAGGGTAGGCCACCCTAAAATGTGCCTCAGTAGCATATTGATTATTTTGAATTAAGTTACTTAAGAAATGGCCAATGGAAGAGTGACACTCTGACACTCTTTTCTGTATCCTCAAAAGCAGGAAATAAGTCACTCACGCAAAAGGCACTCTCCCTGCATCTGGAGGTATTAGGATACCCTTCTCACCAGAGATAGGAAATTCAGGCCAAGAAGCCAGTATAAACCTTTTACTTCTTAAATTTACTACCCTAAGCCTAAATTCTGTTTAGATTCTTCACTAACTGAGTACTCCAAACCTAAGTTTCTTTGTCCTGTCAGTTTTTCACCAGTTTATTGTTTCTTTGTCTAAAAAGTATAAAAGCTGTGGCCACTTCTTAGGTCCTATTTCTATGAGACTTCCATTTGCATGAATTAACATTTGGTTCTTTTTCTCCTGTTAATCTGTCTTGTGTCAATTTTATTATTAGTCCTGCCACAAGAATTCAGGAGAGGTAGAGGGGGAAATTTCCCACTCCCCAACACTTTCTTAATGAATCACTCTATCAGCATGCAAGCATGCTGTAATAGTTTCTACTTAAAAACAAAGCAAAAGCCTCTTGATCCCACATTCATTTCCAACTACCGTTCCATTTATATGTTCTTTACAGCAAAATTGCCTGATGTGTCTCTACTCACTGTTTCTACTTTCCCTCTCCAATCTCAAAGTCTAATGAAGCTGTCACTTTCACTCTACCAAACTTACTTTTGTTAAGGTTATTGGCAACGACCATGATGCTAAACCCAATAGTCAATTCTCCTTTCTCCTCTTACTTGACTTCCTGGCATAATTTGATCCAGCTGGTTGCTCTTTCTTCATAACACTCCCATTGATCTCCAAAACTCCACCATTTGCTATCCTTCCCTCTGATTAGCTATCCCTTCTCAATTTCCTTTGTTAGTTCCTATTCATCTTCTTGACCTGTAAAAGTTTAATTGCCCCAGTGCTTAGTCTTTGACCCTGTCTTCAAGATGATTCTATTTAGTTCCATGGCTTTAAACACCATTTACCTGAATCAAAAATTTACATCTTCAGTCTGAACCTCTCTTCTAAATTCCAGACTTTTATATATCTAATTGCCTATTAAATAACTTCATGCAGAAATTCTCAGTTATAAAAAGAGGTTCTAGAGATCTTCAAGATGGCAGAGGAGTAAGACATGGAGATCACCTTCCTCCCCACAAATACATCAGAAATACATCTACATGGGGAACAACTCCTACAGAACACCTACTGAACGCTGGCAGAAGACCTCAGACTTCCTAAAAGGCAAGAAACTCCCCATGTACCTGGGTAGCGCAAAAGAAAAAAGAAAACACAGAGACAAAAGAATAGGGACAGGACCTGAACCTCTGGGAGGGAGCTGTGAAGGAGGAAAAGTTTCCACACACTAGGAAGCCCCTTCACTGGTGGGGACAGGGGGATGGGAGCTTCGGAGCCACAGAGGAGAGCACAGCAATAGGGGTGCAGAGGGAAAAGCGGAGAGATTCTCGCACAGTGGATCGGTGACGACCAGCTCTCACCAGCCTGAGAGGCTTGTCTGCTCACCCGCCGGGGCGGGCGGGGGCTGGGCGCTGAGGCTCGGGCTTTGGAGGTCAGATCTCAGTGAAAGGACTGGGGTTGGCTACGTGAACACAGCCTGAAGGGGGCTAGTACGCCATAGCTGGCAAGGAGAGAGTCCGGGAAAAAGTCTGCAACTGCCTAAGAGGCAAGAGACCATTATTTCAGGGTGTGTGAGGAGAGGAGATTCAGAGCACCACCTAAACAAGCTCCAGAGACGTCCATGAGCCGCGGCTATCAGCGCGGACCCCAGAGACAGGCATGAGACGCTAAGGCTGCTGCTGCCGCCACCAAGAAGCCTGTGTGCGAGCACAGCTGACTATCCACACCTCCCCTCCCGGGAGCCTGTGCAGCTCGCCACTGCCAGGGTCCCGGGATCCAGGGACAACTTCCCCAGGAGAACACTCTTCACGCCTCAGGCTGTTGCAACGTCACACCGGCCTCTGCCGCTGCAGGATCGTCCCGCATCCTGTACCCCTCCCTCCCCCTGGCCTGAGTGAGCCAGAGCTCCCTAATTAGCTGTTACTTTAACCCCAACCTGTCCGAACGAAGAAAAGACGCCCTCAGGCGACCTACGCCCAGAGGCGGGCTGAATCCAAAACTGAACCCCAGGAGCTGTGCAAACAAAGAAGAGAAGGGAAATTTCTTCCAGCAGCCTCAGAAGCAGCGGATTAAATCCCCACAATCAACTTGATGTACCCTGGCTCTCTGGAATACATGAATAGACAATGAATCATCCCCAGATGGGGAGCAACTGTACACTTGGGGTTTGCTTTCTGCATCTAATTTGTTTCTGGTTTTATGTTTATCTTAGTTTAGGATTTAGAGTTTATAATCATTGGTAGATTTGTTTATTGATTTGGTGGCTCTCTTCCTTTTTTTATATATATAGATATATATATATATTTTTGTTTTTCTCTTTTTGTGAGTTTGTATGTGTATGCTTCTTTGTGTGATTTTGTCCGTATATCTTTGCTTTTACCATTTGTCCTAGGGTTATGTCTGTCCATTTTTTCTTTGTTTGTTTGTTTTTTTGTGTGTGTGTGTGGTGCACGGGCCTCTTACTGTTGTGGCCTCTCCCGTTGCAGAGCACAGGCTCCGGAAGCGCAGACTCAATGGCCATGGATCACGGGCCTAGCGCTTCGCGGCATGTAGGACCTTCCCAGACTGGGGCATGAACCCGTGTCCCCTGCATCGGCAGGAGGACTCTCAACCACTGCGCCACCAGGGAAGCCCTGTGTTTTTTTTTTTTAAGTATAGTTTTTAGTGCTTGTTATCATTGGTGGATTTAGTTTTTAGTTTGGCTGCTTTCTTCTCTCCTTCTTTAGTTTTTCTTAATTACTTTTTTATTTTTTAATAACTCTTTTAATTTTTATTTTAATAACTTTCATTTCTTTCTTTCTTTCTCTCTTTCTTTCTCCCTTTCTTTCTTTCTTTCTCCCTTTTCTTCTGAGCTGTGTGGTGGACAGGGTCTTCGTGCTGCAGCCGGGTGTCAGGCCTTCGCCTCTGAAGTAGGGGAGCTGAGTTCAGGACATTGGACACCAGAGTCCTCCAGGTTCCACGTAATATCAAACAGCAAAAGCTCTCCTAGAGATCTCCATGTCAACGCTAAGACCCAGCTCCACTCAACGACCAGCAAGCTACAGTGCTGGAAACCCTATGCCAAACAACTAGCAAAACAGGAACACAACCCCACCCATTAGCAGAGAGGGTGCCTAAAATCATAACGTAACAGACAGCCCAAAACACACCACCAGACATGGTCCTGCCCACCAGAAAGACAAGATCCAGCCTCATCCACCAGAACACAGGCACTAGTCCCCTCCACCAGGAAGCCTACACAACCCATTGAACCAACCTTAGCCACTGTGGGCAGACAACAAAAACAATGGGAACTACAAACCTGCAGCCTGTGAAAAGGAGACCCCAAACACAGTAAGTTAAGCAAAATGAAAAGACAGAGAAACACACAGCAAATGAAGGAGCAAGGTAAAAACCCACCAGAACAAAGAGATGAAGAGGAAATATGCAGTCACCCTGAAAAAGAATTCAGTGATGATAATAGGATGATCCAAAATTTTGGAAATAGATGGAGAAAATACAAGAAACTTTTAACAAGGACCTAGAAGAACTAAAGAGCAAATAAACAATAATGAACAACAGAATAAATGAAATTAAAAATTCTCTAGAAGGAATCAATAGCTGAATAACAGAGGCAGCAGAAGGGATAAGTGAGCTGGAAGATAAAGTAGTGGAAATAACTTCCACAGAGCAGAATAAAGACAAAAGAATGAAAAGAATTGAGGACAGTCTCAGAGACCTCTGGGACAACATTAAACACACCAACACTTGAATTATAGGGGTCCCAGAGAAGAAGAGAAAAAGAAAGGGACTGAGAAAATATCTGAAGAGATTATAGTTGAAAACTTCCCTAATATGGGAAAGGAGAGAGTCAATCAAGTCCAGGAAGCACAGAAAGTCCCATACAGGATAAAAGCAAGGAGAAACATGCCAAGACACAAACTAATCAAACTATCAAAAATTAAATACAAGGAAAAAATATCAAAAGCAGCAAGGGAAAAACAACAAATAACATACAAGGGAATACCCATAAGGTTAACATCTGATCTTTCAGCAGAAACTCTGCAAGCCAGAAGGGAGTGGCATGATATATTTAAAGTGATGAACAGGAAAATTCTACAACCAAGATTACTCTACGCAGCAAGGATCTCATTCAGATTTGATGGAGAAATTAAAAGCTTTACAGACAAGCAAAAGCTAAGACAATTCAGCACCACCAAACCAGCTTTACCACAAATGCTAAAGGAACTCCTCTAGGCAGGAAACACAAGAGAAGGAAAAGACCTACAACAACAAACTCAAAACAATTAAGAAAATGGTAATAGGAACATACATATCAATAACTACCTTAAATGTAAATGGATTAAATGCTCCAACCAAAGGACCTAGACTGCTGAATGCATGCAAAAACAAGACCTATCTATATGCTGTCTACAAGACACCCACTTCAGACCTAGGGACACATACAGACTGAAAGTGAGAGGATGGGAAGAGATATTCCATGCAAATGTAAATCAAAAGAAAGCTGGAGTAGCAATTCTCATATCAGACAAAATAGACTTTATAAAATAAAGACTACTACAAGAGACAAAGAAGGATACTACATAATGATCAAGGGATCAATCCAAGAAGAAGATACAACAATTGAAAATATTTATGCACCCAACATAGGAGCACCTCAATATATAAGGCAAATGCTAACAGCCATTAAAGGGGAAATCAACAGTAACATAATCACAATAGGGCACTTTAACACCCCACTTTTACCAATGGACAGATCATCCATAATGAAAATAAATAAGGAAACATAAACTTTAAATGATACATTAAACAAGATGGACTTAATTGATATTTATAGGACATTCCATCCAAAAACAACACAATACACATTCTTCTCAAGTGCTCATGAAACATTCTCCAGGATAGATCATATCTTGGCACACAAATCAAGCCTTGGTAAATTCAAGAAAATTGAAATCATATCAAGTATCTTTTCTGACCACAATGCTATGAGACTAGATATCAATTACAGGAAAATATCTGTAAAAAATACAAATACATGGAGGCTAAACAATACACAACTTAATAGCCAAGAGGTCACTGAGGAAATCAAGGAGGAAATCAAAAAATACCTAGAAATAAATGACAGTGAAAACATAACGACCCAAAACCTATGGGATGCAGCAAAAGCAGTTCTAAGAGGGAAGCTTATAGCATTACAATCCTACTTCAAGAAACAAGAAACATCTCAAATAAACAACCCAAACTTACACCTAAAGCAATTAGAGAAAGAAGAACAAACAAACAAACAAAAAACAAAGTTAGCAGAAGGAAAGGAAGCATAAAGATAGATCAGAAATAACTGAAAAAGAAATGAAGGAAACAATAGCAAAGATCAATAAAACTAAAAGTTGGTTCTTTGAGAAGATAAACAAAATTGATGAACCATTAGCCAGACTTCTCAAGAAAAAAAGGGAGAAGACTCAAATCCATAGGATTAGAAATGAAAAGGGAGAAGTAACTGCAGAAATACAAAGGCTCATGGGAAATTACTACAAGCAACTATATGCCAATAAAATGGACAACCTGGAATAAATGGACAAAGTCTTAGAAAAACACAATATTCCAAGACTGAACCTGGAAGAAATAGAAAACATAAACAGAACAATCACAAGCACTGAAATTGAAAGTGTGATTAAAAATCTGCCAACAAAGAAAATCCTAGGACCAGATGGCTTCACAGGTGAATTCTATCAAACATTTAGAGAAGAGCTAACACCTATCCTTCTCAAACTCTTACAAAGTATAGCAGAGGGAGGAACATTCCCAAACACATTCTACGAGGCCACCATCACCCTGATACCAAAACCAGACAAAGATGTGACAACAAAAGAAAACTACAGTCTAATATCGCTGATCAACATTGATGCAAAAATCCTCAACAAAATACTAGCAAACAGAATCCAACAGCACATTAAAAAGATCATACACCATGATCAAGTAGGGTTTATCCCAGGAATGCAAGGATTCTTCAATACATGCAAACCAATCAATGTGATACACAATATTAAAAAATTGAAGGTGAAAAACCATATGACCATGTCAACAGATGCAGAAAAAGCTTTCAACAAAATTCAACACCGATTTATGATGAAAATCCTCCAGAAAGTAGGCATAGGGAGAACTTACCTCAACATAATAAATGCCATATATGACAAACCCATAGCCAACATCATTCTCAATGGTGAACAACTGAAACCATTTCCTCTAAGATCAGGAACAAGACAAGGTTGCCCACTTTCACCACTATTATTCAACCTAGTTTTGGAAGTATTAGCCACAGGAATCAGAGAAGAAAAAGAAATAAAATGAATCCAAATCAGAAAAGAAGAAGTAAAACTGTAACTGTTTGCACATGACATGATAGTATACATAGAGAATCCTAAAGATGCTACCAGAAAACTACTAGAGCTAATCAATGAATTTGGTAAAGTAGCAGGATAGAGAATTAATGCACAGAAATCTCTTGCATTCTTATACACTAATGATGAAAAATCTGAAAGAGAAATTAAGGAAACAGTCCCATTTACCAATGCAACAAATAGAACAAAATACCTAGGAATATACCTACCTATGGAGACAAAAGACCTGTCTGCAGAAAACTATAAGACACTGATGAAAGAAATTAAACATGATACAAACAGATAGAGAGATATACCATGTTCTTGGATTGGAAGAATCAACATTGTGAAAATGACTCTACTACCCAAAGCAATCTATAGATTCAATGTAATGCCTATCAAAGTACCAATGGCATCTTTCACAGAACTAGAGCAAAAAATTTCACAATTTGTATGGAAACACAAAAGATCCTGAATAGCCAAAGCAATCCTGAGAGAGAAAAACGGAGCTGGAGGAATCAGTCTCCAAGACTTCACACTATACTACAAATCTACAGTAATCAAGGCAGTACGGTACTGGTACAAAAACAGAAATATAGATCAATGGAACAGGATAGGAAGCCCAGAGATAAACCCACACACAAATGGTCACTTTATCTTTGATAAAGGAGGCAAGAGTATACAATGGAGGAAAGACAGCCTCTTAAACAAGTGGTGCTGAGAAAACTGGACAGCTACATGTAAAAGATGAAATTAGAATGCTCCCTAATACCATATACAAAAATAAACTCAAAATGGATTAAAGACCTAAATGTAAGTCCAGACACTATAAAACTCTTAGAGGAAAACATAGGCAGAGCACTGTATGACATGAATCACATCCCGATCCTTTTTGACCCATCTCCTAAAGAAATGGAAACAAAAACAAAAATTAACAAATGGGATCTAATGAAACTTAAAAGCTTTTGCACAGCAATGGAAACCATAAACAAGACAAAAAGACACCCCTCAGAATGGGAGAAAATATTTGCAAATGAAGCAACTGACAAAGGATTAATCTCCAAAATATACAAGCAGCTCATGAAGCTCAATATCAAAAAAACACAACCCAATCCAAAAACGGGCAGAAGACCTAAATAGACATTTCTCCAAAGAAGATATTGCCAACAAACACATGAAAGGACGTTCAACATCACTAATCATTAGAATAATGCAAACCAAAACTGCAATGAGTTATCACCTCACATCAGTCAGAATAGTCATCAACAAAAAATCTACAAACAATAAATGCTGGAGAGGGTGTGGAGAAACAGGAACCCTCTTCTACTGTTGGTGGGAATGTAAATTGATAAAGCCACTATGGAGAACAGTATGGAGGTTCCTTAAAAAACTATAAATAGAACTACCATAGGACCCCACAATCCCACTTCTTGGCATATACCCTGAGAAAACTGTAACTCAAAAACAGTCATGTACCACAATGTTCATTGCAGCTCTGTTTACAATAGCCAGGATATGGAAGCAACCTAAGTGTCCATCGACAGATGAATGGATAAAGAACATGTGGCACATATATACAATGGAATATGATTCTGTCATAAAAGGAAACGAAATTGAGTTATTTGTAGTGAGGTGGATGGACCTAGAGTCTGTCGTATAGAGTGAAGTAAGTCAGAAAGAGAAAAACAAATACTGTATGCTAACACATATATATGGAATCTAAAAACAAGAGAAAAATGGTTCTGAAGAACCTAGGGGCAGGACAGGAATAAAGACGCAGACCTAGAGAATGGACTTGAGGACACGGGGAGTGGGAAGGGTAAGACTGGATGAAGTGAGAGGTGGCATAGACATATATACACTACCAAGTGTAAAATAGATAGCTAGTGGGAAGCAGCCACATAGCACAGGGAGATCAGCTCGGTGCTTTGTGACTACCTAGAGGGGTGGGATAAGGAGGGTGGGAGGGAGGGAGACTCAAGAGGGAAGAGATATGGGGATATATGTATATGTATAGCTGATTCAATTTGTTATAAAGCAGAAACTAACACACCATTGTAAAGCAATTATACTCCAATAAAGACGTTTAAAAAAAAGAAGTTCTAGGGAATTCCCTGGTGGTCCAGTGGTTAGGACTCAGCTCTTTCACCTCTGGGGCCCGTGTTCAATCCCTTACCAGGGAACTAGATCCCGCAAGCAGCCTGGTGTGCCCTCCCGCAAAAAAAAAACATTCTAAAGATCTAATATACAGCATGTTGACCATAGTTAATAACATGGTATTTTATAATTGAAAGTTGCTGAGAGTAGATCTTAGGCAGTCTCAAAACATGCACACACATGCGCACACACACACTAGTTAACTATGTTGCCTGTGTGTGGTGATGGATGTGTTAATTATCTTGATCTTGGTAATCATTCTACAATGTATATGTATATCAAATCATCATATTGTACACTTTAAATACATACAATTTGTCAATTATTTCTCAATAAAGTTAAAAAATAAATAAATATCTCCACTTGGCTTTCTAATAGGCATTTAGAATCTAACATGTAAAAAACAACTATTGGGAGCCTGTGCTCCGCAACGGGAGAGGCCACAGCAGTGAGAGGCCCGCGTACCGAAAAATAAAAAATAAATAAATAAACAAAAAAACAACTATTGATCTTAAAACCTAGTATTTCCCCAATTTTCTCCACCCAGTTGATGTCAACTTTTTCCATTTTCTCTGGAATTTATCTTTCAATCCTTCCTTTCTTCCACCAGGCATAGTCAATCAATCAAGAAATCCTAAAAGCTCTGCTTCAAAATATATGCAGAATCTGACCATTTTTTTACTCTCTTTGATGCTACCATCATCAAGTCTTACATGGATTATTACAATAATCTTCCCTTCCTCTCTCTATTTCCCTTTTTACCCATTAGTCTACTAATAATATAACAGCCAGGTAAAATTTCTAAAATACAACACAACATCCCATTCCTCTACTCAAAACTTAATCTCTCTGGCTAACAACAAAACTGTAAGTTACTACTTTCATATGTAAGCTTGTGTGTGTGTGAGTATATGCACGCAGGTGTGTATATGAATGTGTATGCACATTGGTGTTGTCCACTCTGTCTTGCATTTAGTCCATTTCTAGTTAATTTTTATATATAGTGCAAGCTAGGGATAGAGCTGTTTTTTCTTGTTGATATGGTGGTGGTGGTGGTGATAACAATTGTTTGCTTCTTTTTACCATAGTCAAATTGTTTCAGCACTATTTGTTAAAAAGACTATCCCTTTTCTGGGACTTCCCTGGTGGTCCATTGGTTAAGACTCTGCACTTCCACTGCAGTGGGCACGGGTCCCTGGTCAGGGATCTATCCCGCAATGACCCACAGTACAGCCACAAAACAAAAAAACAAACAAAAAAAAAAAACTATCATTTTTCCATTGAATCACATTGGCAACTCTATTCTCTGATCCTCATAGATCAGTTACTCATAATGATTGACTTTTCAGCAAATTTGGTCTCTGAACAGACTTAACTCAGAAAGCCTGCTCTAAAGTTCTAGTAAGGGGAGCTCCCTATTTTATCCTGGCTCACATCCTTTACCTTCTCATCCAGGCTTCCAGACCTAAAATGGAAATCTACATGAGAAACGAGATTAAAGAAATACTTAGACTAAGTTACTGCTCTGACTCCCTCATTCCTCTGACAGGGTCCCAACACGTCTAGAGTGTTTTTCAGTCTTAGAAATCTCTCAGTTGCTAACCTGAGACAATTCCTCTTTATCCAAAGGTGAAACACAAAGATTTCACAATCCAAATGAAACTCACTCTTAGGACACAACAGAAGAAATTTCTAAAGGGGAAAGATCAATAATAAGATCTGCAAAATTTGGCCATATAAGCCAAAGATGGTGAAACTTTCCTTAAAGTCTTTGTGTTCCCAGAAGGGACGACCATAGCAGCAGAGATTATGTCATGGATGAGTCACTGAGGGTTGACACCTGAGATCGAGGCTGTGGTTCCAGGCCCTCACATGCATCTTCTTTTCTAATCCTTGTAATAATTCTATGGGTTTGGCATCATTGTTTCATTATAGATGAACAAAAGTTATGTGCAAAGTCCAGGCTTATATCACCAGAATGTGACTGCCTGGAGATGCAATCCCAAGACCATCTCCTGAGTCAGACTGAGCTAAATTAAAACTGAGAGTCCTTTAAGCCCATTGATGGTGATCTAGTGATCTAAATTGCAAGTCAATGGGAGTGGGATAAGTAGAGCAACAATAAATCATCACACTCCCTATACTTCTCCAATTCAACCAATTTATTCTTCATTCATCTAAAATGGAAGCTCTGCCTCAGACAGCATGGCCTCTACTCTTTCCCCAAATAAAGAGTTTTACTCTGACCTCTACATTTTTGCTCATGTGGTCTTCCCTGCCTAGAATAACCACCCTATCTTCTCTATACCTTTAATGACTATATTCACTGTTCTGAACTCCCTTCCTCCACCCCTTTTCTTTTACTGCTGTATGACTAATAGGATATGTCAGCACAGTAGTAGCATGTATTTGCTCAGATGTTGCTTTAATAAATAATAGCTGTCATTTTCTCTGCATCAACTCTGTGCCAGGCACTGTGTTAGGCATTTGTTTATATTTACATTTGCTATATTCTCCCCACAGCCCACTAGGAATGGTATTTTTATCTTCTCTTTATTGATGAATGAATTGAGGTGCAGAGAAATTAAGTAGCTTGGAAATTAAAGACTCATAGCTAGTAAGTAGAAGAGTGGGCATTCAAACCCATATCTAACTTCAAAGTCATTTTTCCTCTAAGTTTTAAGCCTGTACATATCAGGAGCACTTGTAGATGGCTCACCAGAAATTTGTTGGCAGGAAAATATTCTTCTAAATCTTCTTCTAAGTGCAAAAGAACAATCCACGTACAAGGGGCCAGGATGGAGAAGAGAGAAAACTTTGAGTTCTGCCCTGTGCCTGTTTCTCTTATTGTCACAGCTTCTATGGAGAAATGCCTGAGACTTAGGGAGAAGGGACCAATCTGTGGATGGCTAGATTTAACATCCATGGCCTGGGGTCTGGTGGCAGCTTTGATCCTGGTGGCAGCTTTGATCCATCATTTTCCCAGCAATGTATTAATGCATTGGGTCTCTTGTGGTTTTTGTAAGCTGCTCTGGCTTCACTGGGGACTCAGTCAGAAAACCTTGACATCTCTGGCACTTAATGCATTGGCAGTAGGTTGTGACAAGTAATATTATTAACAGCTGGAGGGACAGAGGAAGAAAAGTATAGGGTCAATTCAAATCAACAAGTTTTATTAGGCATCTACTACATGCAGGCATTTTGTAATATGCTAGGGTCAAGGTACTTACGGCCTGTTTGAGCAGGCATATGGGAGTAGATAGGAAAATCTCTGTGTGACATGGATCTTTATATGTTTTACGTACTCAGAAGTGAATGCCTTTTTGTAATTTATTTACCAAAGTGGGCATCTTTGGGTAATTCATGCAAAGACACTATACATGCAAACACTGACTTTACTTATTGCCCTGCTTCTCACTAAAATTAGTTAGAAAAGGTTTAAAGATGCTGTAAGCACCTAAATATGAAGTAGGGGGCTGGAAAAATACTGCTATGGTATATTGTGCTTTGGCTCTGTATTGCCTCCACCATTCTATTTTTCCAGAAATTGATTTACATTATTGTTTGTCTTGCCTTCTTAGATGTACACCAGTTGTTTTTGATGATTATATCAACCATCTACTTTTTTAAAAACTAGGAGTATGAAAATAATTTTGCATGCATTTATTTTAACAATTCTTTGTTAAATAGAAACATCAATAAATGAATCATGACTATTATGATTAAGTACTTTTAAAACTTTGACAAAAAACATAAATGAATAAAATTCTTCACTTTACTCTCCGTATCTCCACCTCTGTAGATTTCCTCAAGCAGCAGGTGTAATTGAAATTGACCAGTATACTCATTCTTCCTGGGATGTTCTAAAAATATATTTTTTGATGTATTAAAATAAATTTCTCAATAGTGTAACAAACATGAACATAATTAGCTCTAGGAAGAGATTTTCCTGTATGTCCTAAGAAGAAGAAAAAAGGAACTGAGACACTGATCCAAAAAAAACTAAGGAAAGAGTGGGTCAGTTGAGTTGAGGTTAAAAAAAGCTATAGAAAACGGAAGTTAGAGAGAAGGAAGGAAGATATTAATGTCATAACACTATATTTTTACTATTAATTTTAAAAGAAAAAATAACTTTTGTTTCCATTGTATGTGCCAGCATCATATGAGATAGTGTCATACGTTGAAGGCAATGACAATAAAAGTTAAATAAAGAGTTGGTTGAGTTTATCACTGTGAACTCAGCACTTTGATATCCAAGTAAGGGCTAAAATATTAGGCTCTCAGAAATCCCCAAGTTGGAGAGTCTGGGTTGTAAAATGAGGCCCTGGGACTCTCCTTCTACCACATGTGATTTGGGCTAAGATACCAATGACGAGTATACCCTCAGAAGTATGGAACATTCTATTTGAAACCAAGCCACTAATCATTTCAAGGTGACCATGAGTCCAAGGGGACATCATAACTCCATATGCATCAAATAGTGTGACTCTGTTTCTTCACCTTTACTGCTCCTCTAATACTAAAGGTATGCTGTGAGTGAGTGAGGATTGTACCTTCTATCCACACCAATGAAAGAAGAAACAAGTTATATTGAGTACTTTCTGTGAAAAAAAAATTAGCAGGAATCAGCACACTATTATTGTAAGATTTACTACTGTGAACATCTTTCCACAAGATGATTTGTCAAAAGAATTGATAAAATTACAGTGTTTCCCAGATTTTCTCATAAGGCCCATTTCTAAAGGCTCATCAGAAAAAAATAATGGAAATAATGTGACTCACTTAAGCTAAAATATAGCCTTTACACACATACCAAAAGCAAAGTCAAAAGAGAATAAATTGGCTAAAAAACATTGATACATAATAAACAATTTCCTAAAAATCAATAAGAAAATCATAAACACACACACACACACACACAGTAAAAAAAGAAAAGGGCAAAAGGTGGGAAGAGTAAATATAAAAAGGCCCTTAAATAGAAGATAGTTACTGTCACTCATAAGAAGAGATGCAATTTATAAATTTACTGAAAAGCCACTTTTTACCAATTTAGATTGGGAAAATCCTAAAGTTTAAAATTACCCTCTGTTGGGACTTCCCTGGTGCCAGTGGTAAAGAATCTGCCTTACAATGCAGGGGATGTGGATTCAATCCCTGCCCAGGTAACTAAGATCCCACATGCCGCAGGGCAACTAAGCCTGTGTGCCACAACTACTGAGCCTCAACTAGAGCCCGCGTGCCTCAAACTACAGAGCCCACGCGCTCTGAAACCCGCGTGCCACAACTACAGTGCCCATGTGTCCTTGAGCCTGTGCAACACAACTAGAGAAGAGAAAACCCACACACCACAACTGGAGAGAAGCCGCACACCACAATGAAGAGCCCGCACACCACAATGAAGAGCCCGCGCACCACAACGAAAGTTCCCGCATGCCTCAATGAAGATCCCGCGTGCCGCAACTAAGACCTGACGCAGCCAAAAATAAATTGAATAAATAAATCTTAAAAAATAATTAATTAAAAATAAAATTACCCTCTATTAAAGCCACCGCAATGAGAAGCCTGCACACCACAACGGAGAGTAGCCCCCGCTTGCGGCAACTAGAGAAAGCCCGCAAGCAGCAAAAAAGACCCAGTGAGGCCAAAAATGAAATATAATAAAATAAATAAAAATAGGGGCTTCCCTGGTGGCGCAGTGATTGAGAGTCCGCCTGCCGATGCAGGGGACGCGGGTTCGTGCCCCGGTCCAGGAGGATCCCACGTGCCGCGGAGCGGCTGGGCCCGTGGGCCATGGCCACTGAGCCTGCGCATCCGGAGCCTGTGCTCCGCAGCGGGAGAGGCCACAGCGGTGAGAGGCCCGCATACTGCAAAATAAATAAATAAATAAAATAAAATTATCCTCTGTTAGCAACCCTGAAAGGAAATGAGAACTCTTTTACATTGGTGGAGGGAATGTACATTTGTACAATCCCTATGAAGGGCAATTGTTTATACTTATCAAAATTATAAATAAACACCCTCTCCATATTCCTGCTCCTGGAAATTTATCTTAAAGATATTGATATGGTGCTGCTTACCACAATTTTTTTTGTAACAGCAAATTTGTGAACAACGTATATGTCCATTAATTAGGATTATTTTGTAACTATAAAAAACTGAGGATGAAGAAACATTTGTCAAAATTTGAAATCCATTCATGACAAAAACAACTCTCAGAAAATTAGGAGTATAAGGGTACATCCTCAATTTGATGAAGGGCATTGGCTTAGAGTTCTCTGAGAAAAAAAGAACCAATAGTATATAGATAGATAGATTAGATATAGATATAGATAGATATAAGAAGAGATTTATTCATAGGAATTGGCTCAAAAAATTATGGAGGCTAAGAAGTTCCACAATCTGCTGTCTGCAAGCTTATGAACCCAGAAAATGGTGTAATTCTTTCCAAGTTCAAAGTCCTGAAAATTGGGAGCCAATGGTGTAAATAAGTTCTGGTCTGAATCCAAAAGCCCACAAACCAGGAGTGACAATATATGAGGGCAGAAGATGCATGTCTCAGGTCAAGTAAGCAGGCCGCCTTTTTGTTCAATTCACACACTCAATAGATTGGATGAAATATTAAAGTTTTTCCCTAAGATCAGGAACAAAGCAAGAATGGTCACCTCATCATTCCTACTCAACATTGTACTGAAGGTCCCATTCGGTGCAATAAGGCAAGAAAAAAGAAAGTAAAAGGCATCCAGATAGGAAAGGAAGAGGTAAAACTGACAATGTTTAGTAATAACCAAGAATAAGTTCAATTATAAAGTGTTATAGAAATATAGGTATAAATTCAGAAAACTTTGATTTTTGAAGGGAGATAGATAGGAGAGGGGTTTTTACACGATGCAAAATAATTGACTTTACCAAAAATTTCAACTTTTCAGTAAAGTTTGTCAGCCGGGCTGTTGGAATAAGAGTGTTTGTATTGCCTACAAACCCTGCCTTTGGAGTATGCACAGAAATATATAACATAATATGACATATAATAGTATAAACATATAACATCTCACATCTACTTAGTCTTTACTGTCTGCAAGTGCTCTGCTAAGTCTTTAATGCACATTGACTACTGATTTAATCTTTACAAGAAACATATGGATTAAGTACCCTTACTCTCTGTATTTGATGAATGAGGAAATCAAGACAAAGAGAAATTAAATAATTAGGCTGAGGTGACATGTTTGGTAAATTGTGAGTTGGGATTCTGTAAAACAATAAGCAATATCAAAGCTACAAAGAACAAAGAGTTTTATGTGGGGTATTAGGAATTGTAATTTGGGAGACACAGATTTGGGTAAAACCGAAAGAGTATTCAGGGAAGAAATAGAGTCAGGGGCTTATAAAGGCAAAAGCTATACAGCTGTTAAAGTTACAAGAATTATGACTGATACAAAAAGGACATATTTTATCTTTAAGGGGTAGGCTGTCACAAGTTATTTAGGGTAAGGGTCCAATGAGTTCCTGGAACATTGGGCAGATGCTCTGGATGCCTATGTTGAGAGAGTAAGTGGTGAAAGTTCAGATTCCATCTGGGCTGAGACATGCATAAACTGCACTTCCTCATTGGCCTCTCAGCTCCATTTTAGAGAGCTCTCTTAGCAATACCCGCTCCACTTTGATCTTCCTTCACAGTCCCAAGCTCACTCTTGTGCCCTCCACACAGGTGAAGCCCATGGATGGAGGCAATAGGGTCATTACTGAAGGTGTGGGTGGACTCTAACATGGAAGAGAGAGATGGGCTGGGAAAGGTGTCAGCAGCTGAAGGAACTTAGAGAATTGTGGCAAAAAGTAAGAAGGTGGAATGAGAAATAGCCAATGAGGGTAAGGTTGGGAAGTCTATGAAACCCTTACTTAGTGTATCAAAGGGAGCAAGAAAAAAATAGTCTTGGGGTTGAACACAAAGGCCCAGCAGAGGGAGACAGAACTTAATTCAGGGGATTACCACTGGAAAATTTCTTCTGAGAAGGGCATACCCCCTTTTCTGGAGAAATAATTTAGCGTAACAATGCTACTGATGCTGGGTAGCTGTCATAAAGGGTTAAACAGCTGGAGAGCTGCAGTAAAGGTTTAAAAGGAGACTATTGCCTGAACTTAAACACAAATTACACAAATAAGTCTCAATCTCTTATTCAGTTCTCCCTCTTCCAAGAGGTCACTCTTTCCAACAATAATTAAAATGGGAAATAATGGTTTGCTCACCGGTGTACCACCCTTCATTGTGATAAGCATGAACAGAACCTACTTTTATTCTACAAATACTTATTTTGAGATACTTGTCCCCCAAACACGTATATCTTAACAATTTAAAATACATTTAAAGTGCCATTATAAACTGACAGGGACTCAGTACAATCCCTTCATTTTACAATTGAGAAAGCTGAGACTTCCAGGAGTCAAATAACTTGCTGAGGATCACCCAATAAATTAACAGGGAGATTCCAGATGAAAGTGAAGTTACCTTGGACCCAACCCTGCCAAAACACACCCTCGAGCTCACATTCTCCTCTGGATGTTCCTCATCGTGTTGATATGAATGTACATGTGCGCACACACACACACATACACACACACACACACACACACAACCCTCCAACTACCCATGCATTTTCAAGACAGAATTTAGGAGCTAGAGAGGAGAATTTATTATGAAACCAAGTGAATTTAGGCAGAGGAATTTCCAAAGACCTGTACATTATTTGAATTTGTATTTTGTGTTCTATTTTCTTAAAATATTCCCCCAAATTATATAAAGTTCAGGTCTATATAGGCCCACACAGAGTATTCTCAATCTGGCCTTAGGTAGCAGGTCAATGGGAAAAGCATAAATTATACTTGCCAGAAACCCAGTGAAATTTAAATATAAAGTGATTAGCAGAAAGTGGGGGAAAAAGACTGAAGAACATGGAGAATTTAACCCTCCCAAGGACATCATAGGTGGAGAGAAGTGGCTCAACAATATTGCCTTTCTTTTTAGTTTGGTAATTTTGATAGCAAAAAAAGAAAAATGTAGGCTTGAAAATTGCAGGAGGAGGCTTCCAAGTGCTAAGGAAGCTAAGCAAGTCACGATAAGCAGAGTAGATAGGAGGCAAAATAGTACAGTACCGTGGGTTCTCACCAGTTGTGTGCAAGCTCACACCTGGCATGAAAGAGCCCATTGTTATACTGTCAGGAATTTTATAAGCAAGTTGTCAAATGCAGCCATAATTAAAAGTTATATTAACTTATTAAATAAATTATATTTTAAAACAAAGGTAATAAACACAAAAACCTCTCAATTTCTAATTACTATTTTTTAACAGTATCTGTTCTTGAATTTATGTCTATTGTATATAATACTATATAATATATTGTATATAAATTCTATATAATAACGTGCTACTACACATATCATCCCAACTCCGTATTCAATACATTGGTAGCTTGAAATCTGCCCTGGTGGGAGTATTTGTACCACAGAAATTGGCAAATGCTACAAATCAGGTCTTTATTTATTGTTTTGTTGATTGTCTGGACTCAAGACAGTGAAGGAGAAGCGTTAATAATGCAGATTAAACTTAAAAGTAAGTTGTGAGTGTTGCCATTATATTGTGAATAGCACAAAGAATTGAGAAATATTTTTCCAGTATTTGAAAACTGTTATCTGATTTGGCAAAAAGGTCCTTATGTCATTAGAAAAACAATACATTATTATTTCACTTTCATCTTACTCGTTAGAATAAATGAAAATATCAACAAATATTTATGGCAGAAGTACATGAGGAGAGTAGATTGCTAAGTATTTACAAGCATGATACTATTTCTAACCTAGGCTCTACAACCTCTTCCTAGACCTTTGCCCATGGATGAATTTCAGAATGCCCATTATATTTAACACTCAGCAAGCACATAGTATACTTTTCTGGGAGGTGGTCCATAGCATTCATCAGATTCTGAAAGAATATAATAAACCAAAAAATGAGCAAATCAGTGGTGTAACATATGGTGCACCACACTGGCAGGAAAAGTATTTTAAACAACCTGTATTCTAAAATCCAACTCTACCCTTTATGCCTTAGGCCTAATCATTTAACTTCTCTGAATCCCATTTTCACATCTAAGCAGATATGGGACCTACTTCTTAGGTTATGGGGATCAAATAGGGAGGACACACATTAGATATCCAGCCTCAGGAGATCTAGGTTCTCATCTATTTACTTCACTGACTGTGTGACCTTGAGCAAGTCACTTAAGCTGGCTGGGTCTGACCTTGGGTGACCTTGGCCTGCAACGGCTTGAAGCAGGATTTCGGTTCCCCGGCCAGAGACTGAAGTCAGGCCGTGGCAGTAAGAGTACTGAATCCTAGCCACTAGACCACCAGGGACCAGTGGCCAGTGACAAGAACTTGGCCTGTTGACTTTGTAGAAATGAATTTCCACAAAGAGAGGGAAAGTAGTGAAACAACTAAGGTGTTTATTAGGAGGAAAAAGAGTACGTGTGAATAGACTCACACAGGTGAGCTCAGAGAGAGAGTCGTGCCCTCATGGTAGCTTGAATCTCTTATATGCGGCATTTCTTCTGGGTTTCCTCTGTCCAATCATCTTGCTTTGCCTGGTTTATCTTAGGGTCCTCCCCTGTGTGCGCACGCATCTCTTAGGCAAGATGGATTCTAGTGAAGAGGCCCATGTGTAGGTTGATATCACCTACTATAGGGTGGCACCCCATCTCCTTTTGACCCCCGAGGAGCCCTTCTCTTCATGTGTAGTCAGTAAGGTCTCCTTGACCTCAAGAATGAGAAATATGTGGTCTCTTTATCTTTTATCTGGATGGGGCTCAGCTCCTCCTCTCTCCTGTTCCCCCACAGGGGACAAACTCCAGCTGCTCAGCCTGGGGCCCATCTATCTCTTGCCTCAATTCCACTGTGGTGGTGGGGAGGGCATTGTTTCCCCACATCCAAGCAATTCTCCAGCACCAGCTGGGTGTCCTACAATTCAGCTCAATCCTGACACTATCTACCTGGCAACAGAGTCAGATCCCACGAGTTAAGCGTTCAGTCCTATAAGACTGCCCTCAGCTTCAGATGCCAATCACAAGGCCAGGTTGTTACCTGTGTTTCTGACTGACTGGCTATGGATAGGAAGTTTCCATGACATCCTCCTTGTGTTCAACTAACTTGCTAGAGTGCTCACAGAACTCAGAGAGACATTTTACTGACTAGATTACTGGTTTACTATAAAAGGATGTAACTCAGGAATAGGTAGATGGAAGAAATGCATAGGTCAAAGTGTGGGGAAAGGGCTTGGAGCTTCCATGCCTTCTCTGAGCACACCACTCTCCCCACATCTCTACCTGTTCACGATCCCAAAAGTTCTTGAACCTCGTCCTTTTGGGATTGTATGGAAGCTTCATTACTTATATATGATTGATTAAATTATTGGCCATTGGCAATTGAATTCAATCTCTAGTCCCTCTCTTCCCTCAAGAGGTTGGGGGGCTTTGGGGGAGGATTCAACATTTCAACACTCAAGCCACCTGGTTAGCTTCACTGGAAACCAGCCCTCATCCTCTGGGGCTTTCCAACAGTCACCTGATTAACATAACAAAAACATCTCCCCTACCTTCACTTAAGAAATTCCAAGGGTTTTAGGAGCTCTGTGCCAGGAACAGGATCAAAGATCAAATATATATTTCCTAGTATAAGTCACAGTATCACAGCATTTTTGAAAATTTTAGCTTTAGCAGGACTCTTTCTTCAAATGAAATCACACATGTAGAATTGTTATAAGAAATACATGAATTATTATAAGAAATATAAGCTTATATTATATGCCATCCCAAAATATGCCTATTTGGCATATGGATTATTTTGAGCTGGTTAATTTTAAGGAACAGCAGACACAGGAAAAGCTCTGAAAACTGAGTAGAAATTACCCTTTTGTAAAGGAAATTTACATTTATAAGGGAAATATATTTGTAAGGGTGTTTCCCTCTCTGTACCCTGAAGAGAAGGATGACAAAATTTCTAGAAACTCTTATCAATGAAGAGGACCATTTAAGCACCAACTTAAATCTGCATTACAACCATACTCTCCTTTACTATGCTTTGTCTGATAACCTCCCATAACTAGCTACTTCCCTCACCCCACTCCCCACCCCAACTTCTTCTTTTGTCTTGTGGACAGGGAATGTTCCCTGCCTTTCCAGTAAACAAAGAATGTTGCCCTCAATTCCAGTTCTACAAAAAGATCAAGCCATCAGTCTGTAGCTACCCCTTGATGGTGCACTGAGAGAAATTCATGATGGATTAAAACAGGAAGCATTTTGTGCTTTGAATACTGGTCCTTGGATAGTTAAGATGCACATCTAAGGAATAATTTCAATGAGCCCAAACTGATTTAGTGCTTTAGGAAAGCACTAAAATCATTAACTTGAGATGCTTGTTCTTTGTGATTAGCAGTAATCTTTTGATGCTCTGCTAATTTTTTTTCCCAGCAAAAACTCCGGTATATCCTGGCTCCCCCTTTACCTGTCTGGAGTACTTTCTCAGAGGTATCTGAGAGGTTGTCTCCCAGGTTATAGTCAGTAAGATTCCTGAAGAAAACTTAACTCACAACTTTTAGGTTGTGCATTTTTCTTCAGTTGACAGTTTTGACAACCATGAAGGGATCCAGAGCAGACTTCTTTCCTTCATCTGAACTCTATGAGGATCCAGAACCTTGGTACCAGCAAGGGTCTCTTGTGTCCATTCACCTCCTTGGTGAAGGCAGACAAATTTGGGTAAATCTTTCCTGGTTCTCAGATATCCTGATTATTGGTTGATGATCCTGAGTTTTATTTGGTGGTGTATAACAGGTACGTGGTCCCCCAGTTGGAATATACTGAAGAATCCCACCCCCCAGTTGAAAGGTACTAGGGGAGTCCAGTTGCAAAACGCTGGGAAGATTTTCCTCAGTTTAAAGACACTTGAGTACGTTATCCCAGTTGAGAGACACTGGAAAGATTTTACTATGTATGTACAGTGTTTATACTTACAAGTACTTACTTAATTGGAAATTAAAGGAAATCTTGCCCTAAAACTTGTCAAATTGTTGCTGTTGTTGTTTTTTTGACATTCCAAAATTACTTTTTAAATTAATTGTGTGCACAGCTAAAAAACAAACAAACAAACCAACAAACAGAAAACCTGGCTTGATAAAACATCTTTTCAGAATTCTGACCTTAAACCTAAAGAAACAAAAGCCCTTCTAAGAGGAACTTGTATTTCTCTCCCTGCGTCTTTGAGATGTAAATTTTCTATCTGATCTTCCTAGGCATTTTGTTCTGTGTTCTGAGAGCTTGACCCTGCCATCCTGAAAGTACGAACATGGTGTACATTTGGCAGGCACTCAAATAGAATGGGATTCCAAGCAGTCCTTTTGTCTGACTATGCCAGCTCTCAGGGAAATTTGTCATAAGTGGTCCCAGCCCTTAAGGAGCATTTGTTATCTTAACCTTAGCTGTGTGCCCCTGTACAATGAAAGTCTTTACTTTCTTAAACTATTTTTGGGACTAAACTTGCTAGATCTTGTGAAGGTAACATTCTTTGCACTTTCTTGTGGGTATGCTTCTTGCATTTTATTGGTTTGAATCACTATTAAGATACTACTGGTCAATGGCCAGATGATGGATCCTTTAAGTTGGAGAAACTTCTAAACTGGTAAATTTTTAGAGAGCTCTCATTATAAACTGTTTTATCGGTACCTATGAAAAGATCAAATTAGAAGGTGGGTACAAAAAATATAATGACTAACCTTAAGAACTCTCTTAGTTTAAAACAAACAAAAACAATGGCTTGGGAAGCCTTATTTGTGGTCTTGGCTTCCCCTCAATGGGTCTTATAGATGCTGACAAAAACATTAGATTAATTAATATTAATTAGCTTCACAGGGGAATAAGAAGAAGCTGAGGTGAAAGTCTAGAGACATCTTCCCAATAAGGTGAAAATGTTAAAGAAACTTGTCCCAACAGGATGGAAATCTTTAGAGTGTAATTAAGAAATGGGGATAAATAAAGCATACATTTGTGAGATTAAAACAAAGGTTTTGACACAACACTACCTAAGGTTGAATGAGCCGAAGGGATCTCCTGTTGGTGCCCCCGCCCAGCATTAAAGGGCTCCAAACAAGTCTGCTCTATTTGCCACAGTTTAAAAGAAATTAAGGCTGGAAGAAAATTACACTGAGATACCTGAACAATTGCTTGGGGCAACAGTTAGGCCAATTAATCAAATTAAAAGATTGATAAAAGGACCGGACCTGAGTGCCTTCTCTCAACTCCTCTTTGGGAGCTCCAAAGCCTTTTATACAAAAATAGATAAAATGGCCAGGGGACAAAAAGGAAAGTTTCTGGGACTCCTTGTATGACCAAGACTTGTTGATGGAGTCTTAATGGAGGCTAAAGTTAGGTATAAGAGTTGATAGAATTGAAATGAAAGTTTATAAAAATAGATATATTTAAATGGGCTTTATATAAGATGGTTATATCTCTTTTGCCTAATTATATTGTGGGATAGACATTATATCTCACTGGGGAATGCTTCCCCTGCCTGGTGTTATAAGACAGTATATATAAATCTGCCCCTCAGGCAATATTAATTAAAAATACTTCGGGAAACCAATAGGGTTACCTGAGCCCACACAGTATGAAATAAAAATTAGGAGCTAATATTCAGGGGTTAATAAAAGCAAAAATTGAGATTTTTTTTTTTTTGCCCCTAGGGTAAATTGCTCTGGATTTAACTTGTACACTCAGAAACAGGGCCTTTGTTGAAAGCCTTGTGCAAACTTTTGAAGGCATGATAAATTAAACCCTAAAGTTCTAGAACATAGAACTCTTGAGTTCCAGTTTAGTTGGCAATCTTCTTGCTGGTATATTAATTTTTTTAAAAAAGCAAATTAAAGAAAATGTAGTTGGGCAAATCAATCTTTTGATATCATTTAGGCAACAGACCAGCTCTTCAGGGAATTAAAACCAACTGTCTTTGTCTTGCAAATCTATGCAAATCAGAAATGTAAATACAGTAACCTGAGACTCAGCCTAATTAGCTCAATCAGGTAAAAACTGAAACCAAAAGAAAAAAAAAAAGGGAAAAAGAGGACTTTTAAAGCTTAAGCTGCTGGAAAGGCCCCTCACCCAAAATCTAATTCATAGCCTCCTTAAGAATTTATCAAGGACAAATACAAATCTTAAAAGTCTTTTCTGCAAATATTAAAAAGCCTTAGTCATCTGAGCAAATGATTTAACTTATTCCAACTGTTATTTATAAACTAGTTAGTTTAAAATACATTGTAATACCTGATTTATGACTAAGTTTTAAAATGAAGCTATGAGATCTCTAGTTATGTCTGTTTATATGTCTGTGTGTACATTATACATATGATATGTCTCTACCTCCAGATAGTATTTTCAAAATTAATTTATAAAAGAGCTCTATTTAATTGACTTGAAAGTAAGCCTTAACAAATTAAATATTTCTAAATGTAATAGAAACTAGCCCAAATTACTTTCAAGTTCATGCTATCTGGAAAATATTTAATATTAAATTAATATTCAGTATTAAAATTTAAGTTTTTGGTTTAATTAATACAGGCATGCCTTACATTTATTGCACCTAGGTTTACTAAAAGTCAAATAAGGTCCTATTATCTCTGTTATAAAATTTATCAGCAAGAAAAATAGCTTGGGATGATGGCTGTGTTGGTCTAATGTCTCATAAAGTTTTCATAGCTAATCTAAACATAATTATTGGGAACAGATGAATTCAATAGATATAAATGGGGTAAAAGCTTTTAAGTGAATTCTTTAGAAATAATTATGTTTGGGCTTCCCTGGTGGCGCAGTGGTTGAGAGTCTGCCTGCCGATGTAGAGGACGCAGGTTCGTGCCCCGGTCTGGGAAGATCCCACATGCCGCGGAGCGGCTGGGCCCGTGAGCCACAGCCGCTGAGCCTGTGCGTCCGGAGCCTGTGCTCTGCAACGGGAGAGGCCACAACAGTGAGAGGCCCGCGTACCGCAAAAAAAAAAAAAAAAAAAAGAAAGAAAGAAATAATTATGTTTTATGGTATGTCTACTTAAAAATAGTTTCTCCAAATTTTTGGTAACTTGAAACTTTAGAGACTTGCTAAATTAAGTTGAATGATGGAAACATTAAATATCTAGGTCATTCCCAAATAAAATAAGGTACTGAAACTACTAAACATAGGCTTCCTTTTAGTAAACAGAGAAACTAAAAATATTTAGGTCTATTAATAAAAATGTTTGAAAATTTATAAGGAAAAATTTTCTGTAAAAAAGCATGTGTTTTAGAAATTATAAATAGTGGCTACAATATTGCCAGTCTATAGAATGCTAATGTAAAGGTTCATAATTGCTTACTTCTTAGTTTTCACTAGAAATTAAGGTTTTGAAAGTTAAGAATTTAATTAACATAGGTAATTAAAACTACTAAAATTAATAAGAAAAACATTTTTGTATGAAGAAATGTATAAGGAACGGAAATACATTTTGTTAAGGGAAAGAAAGTAATTTTGTCCTGGAGAGAAAAAGAAAGGGAAAGCATAGGGCAAAATCTGAAGGTAGAATAAAAAACTAAGAAAGGTTTGTGGGAAAGGAGCTATGAGAAAGAGTTTTGCGCATGGTCAGGACTACGATTAAGATAAAATTCAATTGAGTAAATAAGTTTTAATATTAAAAGTAAGCTGGTATGAAACTGGAATTTGATTTTCTCTCTGTGTTGAAAACAAAGGTTTTTTTTTTGCATATTGATCTGCTTTTGATAACAGTATGTGAAATTTCTTTACCTTTTAAGTAATCTGTTGTAACTTTCTTCTGTATTTGCATTTAAAATATTTTATTGTCACCTTGGTTGAATGAATAAGTATTGTTTCACAGTTACCTATAATCCTGTTTGACCAAGTGTTTTAAAAGCTTTTGATATTTTTGACAAACTTCTCCAAATCAAATTCTAAATGAACTTCTTTTGACCTCTAGCTAACTTTGGAATTCTTCAAAGGGTCCCTGAAACATCCCAAAGAGAGATATTAAACTAATTAGGTCTATTTGCTGTGTTAAATTACATGGGAAACATTGTCAGATAAATGATGATAAAACTTTTAAAGTTATATTGTAAGAGTAAATGTCATTAATGTGGATATTCCAAAAATTATAAGGAATTCCTAAAAATCTGATATGTCCTGTTATAAGGTTAGCAGTCATAATGCTAGTTATTATCTTAAAATGTTGTATAACACAGATATAATCAAGTTTCTTTGCCAATTGCATTGCAATCAGATCTTTAACCATGCCATTTTAAGTATTTTGTCATTTATAGACAGTCATTGTTTTACTATGATGCACTTACAAAATGAAGACCTTCAAGAAGATCCATAAAAAGGACTTTTTGACAAGTATAAGTTCTGATGACTTTTAGAGTATGCCGCTGAACTGCGTAAGAAATTACAAAACTAATAAAATACCTGATGGGTTCATCAAGATCAATAGGAATTAAATACATGGGATAAATAAACTGATAAATATCATTTATAATTTTATGACTTTTATCTAAAATATTACTGGCGTTTAATCTTTGTTTTCCAGAAAACCTTTCCTCTGATGCTAACTATGACCCACATGAAAAATTAGATTACTGCCTTAAGTGATTCACTTCCTGGTTTTCGTGAGCTGGTTTTGTTCTGGAATCTCATGGCTTAAGTCCCTACTTATGAATTTTTTAATGTTACCAGCTGTATTACTTATATCCTGTCTATTTCACAAGATTGTTTTCTCTTACATTACCCAATGTGTAACCAGGTTTCTGACAAAATTAATGATGGCCAAATGATTTGAGGCAATTGATCATATATATAATTCTATATAGAATAAATGTAATAGTACAACTCTATATATGGAAGAAAACAACAAGGGAAAACATTCCCTGGATTATATAATAGACATTATGGCAAAACAGACATTCCAGAGAAGTTTAGGTTGTCAACAGGGCCTAATCCAAAAATAACAGATTGAGTGACCAATCAAAACAATCCTTGTCTGACCTGGGGATGAGAATTCCTAGCACTGTGGGACAAATTGAAATGCCTCCCAAATCTTGGTTGAATTTATGACCAACCAGGGGCTCTGTGGACAAGGAATATTGCCTGTCATTCCAGGAAACAAAAAATGTTGCCTGCCATTCCAGTTCCCTTAGGGGAATTCATGATGGAGAAAAACAGGAAGCATTCTGTGCTTTGGATACTGGCCATTAGATAGTTAAAATACATATCTAGGGAATAGTTTCAATGAGCATAGACTCTTGCATCTTCTTATACGTAGAAAAGCACTAAAATCATTAAACTGAGATGCTTACTCTTTGTGATTAGCAGTAATCTTTTGATGATCCACTAATTTTTTTTTTTCCGTCAAAAACTCCTATATATTCTGGTTCTTCCCTTACTTCTTTTTCAGAGTAGTTCCTCAGAGCTATCTGAGAGGAGGTCTCTCAGGCTATAGTCCTCAGTAAGATCCCCGAATAAGACAACTTGCAACTTTTAGGTTGTGCATTTTTATCTAGTTGATGGTCTTTAGCTTGAGATGATATTTAAGGTGGTGGCTTGGGCCATTTTGGAGAGTCACTCAGTTTTCCTGGGGATCTCCCATGTATACAGGGAGTATACATGTTATTAAACTTCTGTTTGTTTTTCTCCTGTTAATCTGTCTTTTATTACAGTAAGGTTTCAGCCAAGAACCTGTAAGGGTAGAAGGAAAATTATTCTTCCTCCCCTAAAGGGGAAAGAGGAAAAGGGGAAGTCTATTCTGATGGCCCTTCAGGTTCTTCTGGAACACCCCTAGTTCTCCATAGAAACCACTGAAGTAAATGATCTTAGGACACGGTGACATTCTAAAATTCTCCAGATTGTTTTTTCCCTCAATACTGACAAGAACCCCAGGGACAAGAAGAACATATTAGAGCAAATGACTCACATCAAACCCATATTACCTACACTGGTTAAGCAATGCCAGAAACATCTCTCCTGGGAGGAAAATGTTATGCCTAAAAGATTGAAAAACATGAAGAGTGCTTTCTGAGAGACACTAGTTTTTTCTTATTGCTTGCACACTCCAGATCAGCCTATCTGCCAAAATGGCCTCAGTTTATGCCACAAGACACAGAACCGTCCTGTCAAGCCCTGCCTGAATTCCTGGCCCACAAAATTGTGGGATGTAATAAAACAGTTGTCGTCTTAGGTCAGTAAATATGGACATATTTTGTTACTCAGTAATAGATAAAGAAAACTAAAACAGTAGTATCTCAAAAAAGTAATTTACTGGCTCTTATATCTGAAAATTCCAAGGGGGTTTCAGATATGGTTTGATACAGGTGCACCTATTTTTTTTTTTTTTTTTAATTCCTTGGATTTATGTTTACTCCATTCTCAAAGCCACATCTGTTGGTTGTAAGATGAGAGCTGGCCAGTCTTATATTCACAGGTACAAGATCAGTGGAAAGAGAGGACCCAAAAAAAGTGTTACTGGTTACTTTCCAACCAATATCCAAAGAGTCCTGAAATTCACCTCGATAAGACTGGCTCAGGCCCCAAACAATCATTAACCACTGTTGTCAGAAAAATGGGATATGTTGACTGGCTTCCAGCCTGAGTCTCATGCTTCACATTTGGAACAAGGATGCTAACCTGTATTAATCTTTTAAAAATGTTTCCATATTTTATGATGATTTGAACACCACCAGGCCTTGCAGACCTGGGGAGGTACTACCCCTCCCAGGGCTAGATAATTCCTAGAGGTAGGAAACAACTTGCCTGTGAACATGACTTTAATACATAAATCAACCAAGTCAGAGTCTATACCACCCCCATCTACCTTCTTTTAACTGGTTCCTGTAGTTCAGACAACTTCCTTTCTTAAATCAACCCAGAGCCAGGTACCAGATAACTAAGGACACCCCTATAGCCTAGAGCCCAGCAAAATGATTCAAACTTTCCAGTGCTAAGCCTGCTCAGCTTCTTACCTTGCCTCTCCCATTCCTTCTTGCAAAAAAACGCAATGGAGTCTTTTGCCCATATTTTCACCACACACTTCTGCATCGTATCAACCCAGGTGCTTTCCCATGTGGCGCTGCATGGTGTGGCATGCCTCCTCCCCTTGGAAACTGTGAGCAACAAATGGCAATCGTCTCCTGATCTGTTGGCTTCACCATACCTGCATAAAAACAAATTCCAGGTACATTTTAAAACAAAAACTTACCCAAACCACATGTCCCAACAAAACCCAGGAGATATTACTCTAAAGCACATATGTAATGAGTATCCACAAATTATTATGGTTAGTATATTAATTTCCTTTTGCTATTGAAATGAATTATTACAAATGTAGTGACTTAAACAACACAAATATGTTTTCTTACATTTCAGGAGTTCAGAGGTCTGAAATGAGTTTCCCTGGACTAAAATCAAGGTGTCATTATAGCTGTATTCCTTCTGACGGCTTTAGGGAAGAATTCATTTTCTTGCCTCTTCCAGTTTCTAGAGGCTGCCTGCATTCTGTGGCTCACTGTCTTCAGAGCCAATAACGGGAGATAGCTTCATAGCTTCTTTCTGTAATAGCATGCCTGATTCTGACTCTTCTGCTTGCCTCTTCCCCATTTAAGAATCCTTGTGATTACACTGGGCCTATCCATATCGTCCAAGATAATTTCATTTTAAAGTGAGCTGATTAGCAACTTTAATTTCATCTGTAACCTTAATACCCTCTTACCATGTAACACAATATATGACACAGAAGATGTTTCTGATCTGTAATGCTGAGGTGCAGAGGCTTAAAAAATTTACAGTGTGGTATGGGTGGCAGAGAAGAACAGTCATTGTCTCCTTTTTTATCATATTTTTATAGCCAAATGCATAGTCCCCAGCACCTGGTACATGCTGAATAATTTTGTCGAACTAACCTGATAAGCCAATACCTCAGTTGTTGCCCTCATAATAAAACTTTTAAAAATATATTTCCATTCTCCAAAAAGAAAGGAAATTTTAAAAGGGAAGACTAGTAGGCAAAGTAGTAAAACATTTTTTAAAAGACGCAGGAGGAATCAGAGTAATCTCAGGAGGCAGATACGGCAAAGTCAGTCTGGATTTAAGCTCTTTCTTTGGAATGTCAAAAGATGGTTCCCCAAATACCATCAACACAATCTGATTGTAAAACAAAGCTGAGTATATTGCTTAGTTCAGTAAGGAAGAATGCCATATAACAAAGCTTTGGCAGTGTCTTGGAGCAAGGATGATAAAGTCAGAATTTATTGAGAATTGGAAGTTTCATTTAAGATAGAACTTTACTTTTATTTTTATTTTTTTCATATCAGACAAAATGGACCTTATTTTTTTTTTTTACATCTTTATTGGGGTATAATTGCTTCACAATGGTGTGTTAGTTTCTGCTTTATAACAAAGTGAATCAGTTATACATATACACATGTTCCCATAACTCTTCCCTCTTGCGTCTCCCTCCCTCCCACCCTCCCTCTCCCAGCTCTCCAGGTGGTCACAAGCACCAAGCAGATATCCCTGTGCCATGCGGCTGCTTCCCACTAGCTATCTACCTTACGTTTGTTAGTGTATATATGTCCATGCCTCTCTCTCGCCCTGTCACAGCTCACCCTTCCCCCCTCCCCATATCCTCAAGTCCGTTCTCCAGTAGGTCTGTGTCTTTATTCCTGTCTTATCCCTAGGTTCTTCATGACATTTTTTTTTTCTTAAATTCTAAGATGGAACTTTAAAAGCAGACGTTTGGAGAGGATTCAGTAAAGATCACAATGGGTTTCAAGACACTCTACCCCCCAAATATGGCACCTTGACATATTGAATATTTTAAGCTGAAGGAGTTTGAGAAAATGGCAGAAGCAGAAAAGTCTGCTGACCTTCCCCTGTCTTCAACCCTCTAACAGGTCATAAAACCCTCATGTAACAAATGCTCCCAGAGGAAAGGAGCATCTTTATCTCTGAAGACAAAAGGACATTGAGAAGAATCCCAAGAAAAAGGCCTTGCTAAGTATTCCCCCAGTTTATTACACTTATACTCTGACCTACCATACTTCCACGTGACTGCTCACCCTTCATCAAACCTTGCATAAAAATACTCAGGCCTATTTCTTTGGGTCTTCATTTTCTTTTGATGGTCCACATGTCACGTAAACTTACATTTAGTAACTTTGTGCATGTTTCTTCTGTTAAACCATCTTTGTCAGCTTAATTTTCAGACCCAACCCGGGGCCCTAACAGGGTCAAGAAAAACTTTTTCTTCCTCTACAATCACAATCCAACAGTACAGGCTTGGAAACAGCAAGATGAGGAATTTGTGGTGTGTACCATTTGTTGATGTTTTTCACTGAAGAATTAATGAATCTTTTGGAAAGTTTCTATAATGACCAATCAAATTGCTTGGCCAGGAGACTCCTGGAAGAATAAGGCCATGCCAATAAAGACAGAGGAAAGTTGAGTTCATATAGATAATTAATTGGGTATGGTTTTGCTACTCAGTGTCCAGGCTAACTGAGGGTATAGACACTGTCTGTTCTCAGGGATTAGGCTGACATTAGGTTGGAATTAGGTTTCCTTTGAGAAGGGGGGATAAAGTCAAAGGGAATGGTATGTCAGATGATCAGGCATAGCCCTAAAGAGCCCCCATTTGTGGAAACTGAGTGACTTTATACTGTTTTTTAACAGTAAAGATAGGAGGAAAGCATTCCTCAGGGAATATGGTGACATAGAGAATATTTAGAGCTATTTGTTCTTGCTTAAAGCTTAGTGTATTTATACAAATATAAAAATAACTTACTAGAAAAGGAATAAAAATGGCAGGTGGAATGAAAGTGAGTCAATGAGAAATAGGTTTACAATTCTGTGTGCTGTGCCATTTTATGACCTTGTTGAGCATATATCATGCATCGTTAGTGCTGGCAAAAAAGGTAACTTCCAGATCAAGTGCTGACTTTGATGAATTAGTCACACCACAGGTCATTGGAAATATTCTCTGTACTTCCTAAATAAGGAGGAACCGTAAAGACTTTCCAAAAAAGAACTATACCATGAAATACCTCAGCTCCCTAAGGCATCCATCCTTTCCTTGCACCTGGTACCTGAGATTGAGCCTATCCCCAGGAGGTAGATTATGAAGCAACCATGATTGCAAAAATGGAAATTTCTTCCTGTAGACTTGAAATTGCCTACAATTAACAGAAGAGTAGGTCCAGGGCTCACAAAAGGTCCTTGGCCAACTGACAAGGATAGACACCTGGAATGAAAATTCTCCATGAATTTACTTGTCACCTGTGGGTCCTGAGATAGGTGATTGTGTTTTCACTAAGGTAGATAATTACTAGTTACCAGGAATTGTCTGGTAACTAGATCTACCCAAACTGTACCCTGTGGTCCTAATATGTATTTTGTTTTTAGAATTGTGCTTTATCAACTTAATTTGGGAAACACTGGATTAAAAGACTGTAATCCCAAGGTACTCATGAGACTTCCACCATTTTGCTCTACCTTCTAGTTGTTCATGCACAAGGACTGGAAGATGCTTGGAGAAGCTGCACTGCAGTGGCTGTTGGTAGAATTCACCATGAGAATGAAAATGACCATACTCTTTTAGACCCATTTTCTGTGTCCCTGGAGCAGGGCTGGATTCCGAGGGGAGAGGGAATGAAAGATCTTCTCTTAGATTCTTATAAGCTGTTGCCTGGTGAAAACCCGTGTTTTTATTTGGAACCTCATAAAGACAAGTGAAAATACGTCCTTCTGTTTCTGGTCCTCACTGAAAGAACAAAGCAGTCAATCAATGCCTGCCATCCTTCTGATATTCTCAGCCTTTCTCACTCTTGGCCTGTGTTTGAAACCAAACGCTTTACTCTTATTCAGTTACAAAACAAATGTCCTCTGTATATCAACAGTTCTAGCCACTGGGAAACAGGAGGGATTGTTTTCAGCAGTTTTTACCAGCTCAATTAGCAAATGCTTACTTATATAAAGTAGTTTCTTTACTTCAGGCTTCTCAGAGTTTAAATATGCTAACAGGCAAATTTATTTGGCCCAAATTCTTTTTGCTTGGTACATCTTTGTGATGGTTCACAAACCCCAGGTTTCATCAGATTATAGAAACATACCTTGCAGAAATAACTGCATAAGACTTCTCTGCTCAAAACTGAGAAGTAGAAAGATAGACAAGCTTCTCTCTGGGCTCTATTTCATCTTTGGGATTTCTCTTTGTGGTAGGTGAGATTCGAAGTATATGTTTCTGAAAAGGCTGTGTCAAAAAATCGTACATTTAAAACACATCAAATTTTAGGCAATTAGGGACTCGTAGAGCTTACTGTATCTGCAAGATTTAGAATTTTTTTAAAGGATTAATTTTTAGGTTTTTGCATTCAATAACTATAGGATTCAGTAAATATAAGATCTGATACTCATCAGAGCCAGGTACAACCACTTTGGAAAAAAACTGCTTGTCAATACCTATTAAAGTTTTGACACAAAGAAAAATGCACAGCCTGAGAGTTCTGAGTTTAAGTTTTATTCAGGATCTTACTGAGAACTACAGCCCAGGAAACAGCCACTTGATTGCAATCTGCTCCAAAGAGGTAGGGGAGAAGCCAGTATATACATGAATTTTTTGGCTAGGAAATATAGGTAGTCAAGTATACATCTTAGTAAAAATTAAATTACTGCTTATTACAAAGAACAGATATCTCAAGTTAATGATTTTAGTGCTTTCCTATGTATGGATAGATGCCAGAATTTTGGGTCATTGAAATTCTTCCTGACATATGCATCTCAACTATCTAGAGGCCCTGTTTATCCAAAGCACAGAATGCCTCATACTATTGTTTCCATCCTGAATTCCCCTAAGGGTGCACTGTCAGTGCACTGCAGTGGGTTGTGACTTAACCTTTTGTATAATTTGAGGATGAGTGACACTCTTTGTTATTTTTTTGTTCACAAAAGCTAAGCATACTTATGACCCAGCAATTCCACTCCTGGTTCATACTCAGCAGAGATGAGTGCTTATGTCCAGATATCTACTGGAATGAGAATGGAAGCTTTATTGATGGCCCCAAACTGAAAAAAACCAAAGTTTCATCAGTAGTAATCAACAGTATAATAAATAAACAAATGTGATACCCTTATAAAACGAAAAAAAGAAAGAACTAATGATCCAGCTACTTATATTTTTGTTTCTTTAAACATTGAATGAGGTGGATTCTTCCTGAATCAGCTGTTTGCAAGAGACTTGCAAGAGGGTGGAGGCAGTACCATATTTAAGGCCATTTTCTTTATGAAACAGTATTTGCATGAGTTCTTAGCCCTTGCTTTTCCCCATGATTAGCATTTCAGGGTTGCCTAAAATGCAGAGTCTATGTCCTTCACTATTCCTCACCAACAGACTGCCTTCTACAAATATAGTTGTTTGTCCTTTTTCAACTTCACTTTCCCTATATCTCAAGTCTTTGTGTCAAATGGGTATAAAAAAAGACCCTACTTCAGTCTGCTTGCCTGTTCTTATTGTTCAGTACAAGGACTTGTGAGTCTTGGGTCACTTTCTTTGGAGAGCTATGTCACTCTCACTTTGTATAAAATTTGCATCCTTAGGCATCCATTATCACATTCCTGTTTGACTTTCACTATATTGGGCAGTTCTGACTCATAGGTTGTAGTCCAGGCTTACAGGTGTCTCTAGTTACATCACACACACACAAAAAAAGAACTAATGATCCACAAAAACTATGGATAAATTTCTCAAACACAATCTTGAAAGAAGCCAAAACACAAGAGTACCTACTATATGATTCCATTTACATAAAATTTAAAAATAATCTGTAGTGATAGAAGTCAAAATAATGGTTCTCCTTGGAAGGTACTGAGAATGACTTCTGGGTGCTGGAAAGATCTGTGTGATAGTTATATAAGTGTGTGCATAGTGTAAAAATTCATTGAGCTACTCTTTACTATATGTAAATTATGCCTCAATTAAGAAGGAGAAAAGGGGGGAGAAGGAAGGAAAGAAGAATAGAAGAAATCTCCATGCCTCTGCATTCCATAACTCTGGGAGCCAACAAAAAGAGCAAAACACATAGTAAAATGATCCTCATCAGAGCCAGTTACATTCCCTGCCACTTTGATGCTGTGGGTTGCCTCTGATTGGTCAAACAAACTTTCTAAGACCAACTTGAGTTATTTTGCTGTTTAAACTACCTGTTCTACAGACTTACAGGTATGGAAAACAAACTTATGGTTACCAAAGGGGAAACATGGTGCGGGGGTGGGGGGAGAGAGATAAATCAGGAGCATGGATGAACACACACACACTACAATATATAAGATAGATAACCAACAAGGACTTACTGTATAGCACAGGGAACTCTACTCAATATTCTGTGATAACCTATATGAGAAAAGAATCTAAAAAAGAATGAATGTATGTATATGTATAACCAAATCACTTTGCTGTACACCTAAAACTAACACAACATTGTATATCAACTATACTCCAATAAAATTAAAAAAATAAATAAACTACCTGTTCTAAAAATGATTATGACTAAAACTGTTTTCCAAACATTTTTATAGCTCTGCCACTCATTCTCTGATTGAATTAAGAATAGAGTGACCAACCACCCATGTTTGCCTGGGAATCTCTGTGTTTTAGCAATGTAAGTCCATATTTTGAGAACTGCTTACTCGCTCGGTCTTGGGCCAGTCAGCCAACCTCATCACCCTAATTAGAATCTATCTTCTCCTTTCTTGTCTTGAAAGATCAGAACAGATATGTTCTTGCCATGAGTACTTGGGCAATTTCAAGCTATTTCATGGGACATGTTTCTCTTTGGCAAAGAAAAGGATATATCTCCCCAGTATTTACTCTGAAATTAGTCCAAAACTATGAAAGCTCTTGGAAATTAAGTCTTATGCATTTATCACTACAGTAGGAGGATGAGAAGAGGGAGGAATAAATGTCTTCCAGAATCATCCCCAGATTATACACACACACACACACCTTTGAACAACAAATTTTTATTTTGAAGTGTATCACTTAAGGACTGTGGTATCAGGAGGGAGTGATTCTTTGTGTTTTTGTTTTGTTTCTTATAAATGTATTACATAATAATATAATAATTATTATCGATAATAGTAACAATATAATAAACATAGATCTCTGTGGGGTGTATCACAAAGTCAGGGTCAGGAGTGATTTTTTGTGCTGGCAGTTTTGGTGATCATTTATGAGAGTAAGTAGCTATGATAGTGGCAATGAGGTTGAACAGTTGTGTTTTAGGACTCTCCTGAGATGGACACCTTAGGCTCAAGGCCTGCTTTACAAGGTTGATTTTTTCAGTGTCCCAAAGAAACCTGCAAGCTCAGGTTAGGTTCTGGCAGGTGTTAGCAGCAAGCAAAGGCCAGTCTAGCAGAGAGAGGCATGTGGACCTACAATCAGGTGGGGTAGGCAGTGGTGGTGTGCTTCAGGGGATTCACCTTTCAAAGAGCATCTATATCAGGGGAGAAACTATCAAAACCTTTGCAGGATGTCAGGAGCTAGACAAGTGAGCTCAGTAGGAACACTAAAGTAGATGGTCTGTCCTGGGAGCTTGGCCAACATGATAAGGAACAAGGGAAGGAAGTGACTTGGTGGTTGTAATATCATCTAGACACTGTACAGCAGCACCACTAATTAAAATTCTAAGCTTTGGAAGGGTCACTAACATTCTTCCTGCCCAGAACAGGATCAGCACAGATGCTTAGCTGAACCCAGGTGATAGGCCCAGGGGCTGTGCTGAGCAGGGCTGCGAGGGAAAGCAGAGCCAATGGAGCCTCTCTACTGGTAAGCCCTTATTGCTGCACATGGTTGAGAAGACTCTTCGGTGACACAAAATAACTCTTTGGTACTTTCTGAAGACCTATCATGTGTGTTCATCCCTGGACTAAATCCTGGGGAACATACCATAAGCCATGGTGTCTATCTTAGTTAGTTTGGGCCGCAATACCAAATCATCATAGATGGAGTGGCTTGAACAATTTATTTCTCACAGTTCCAGAGGTTGGGAAGTCCAAGATCAAGATGTCAACAGATTTAGTGTCTGGTGAGCATCTGCTTCTTGCTTCACAGACAGCAATCTTCTCACTGTGTTCTCACATGTCAGAAGAGGTGATAGGGCTCTCTGAGGTCTCTTTCAAAAGATACTAATTTCATTCATGAAGGCTCCACCATTACCTAATCACTTCCCATATTTCCATCTCCAAATACTATCACACTGGAGATTAGGTTTCAACATAAGAATTTGGGGAAGATGCAAACATTCATTCCATAGCTGTGCCTTACCTCAAGAAGCTTGTTATGACATAATGGTAATGCAACTGTCCAAGATGAAGTTACAAGCTTCACCCTTGTTTAAATCACAAAGGTCAATATTGGCTCCTTAGAATCAGGTTAGGACACACTAGATAATGTGGGTCACATGGTATGTTGAGAGCAGGAATGGATTGGACATCCCTGGGATGGGTAGCCATCTACAATGTATGTATCTCTAATTGTAAGGTCTGTTCTAAAGGTAGAGGACTTCAAAAATTATGAAGGTATACAAGTGAATGTTTGGTAAGCCCTTGCTTTATGGGAACTGCAGTTTTAAGTGAGATGATGGTTACTATTAGGAAAAGGCTGCAGGGTCTCAACAAGGCAGGGTGCTCCTGTTGGCTCCTTGGTCTATAGAATCCTTGGGAAAGAGCTACACTCATTCCAAAGAGCCTCAGCTAAAGAAGGATGGAGGGACTTCCCTGGTGGTCCAGTGGTTAAGATTCTGTGCTTCCACTGCAGGGGTTGTGGGTTCAATCTCTGGTCAGGGAACTAAGATCACACATGCCATATATCACGCGGCCTGGCCAGAAAAAGTAAAAAGGAAAAAAATGAAAAAAAAAGGATGGAGAGGCTGGCTGGCCTTGCTAAGGAGGGTAGCTGAAAGCACCAGAGGCCAAAACACCAGAAGTCCTTGACCTTTGAGGTAATTTGGCTTGTAGACATAGACCAACAGATGACTATTTCTGAGCTTCTTGAGCAAGTGGAACCCACTTGGCTGAATTTCCTCCGTACTAGGGAGATGTGAGGGTAGGGGAGTCCTGGCAGGGGGTAAAGACTTTCTGGGATGCCAATGTACACAGTTGGGATAGAGTTAGGTCCCAGGCCAGAGTGAAAATAGTCATAAAGTAAGGTTGACAAAATGCAGCCCTGTAACATTTTACTTGGCTTGATGTCTGTTGACACTTTGATTCCAATCTCTTTTTCCAAGTCTTCAGAAGAACACTAACTCTCTAGACCTATTTTCTATGTTCCTTTCAAGTAGACCATTACTGGACACATGTTAACAGAAAACAGAATGTGGTTCTCCCTTTGGTGTCTTTTTTAAGAAACATTCTGCTAAAAATTATTTTACCTATTAAATAATACCAGAAAGAACTAATAAATTATGCTTTCATGAATCTTGAAGGTTAACTGTGAATGATCTGAAGTGTGTTCTGAATTTCTCCTGCATATTTCCTGATTCTTTTCAGAGCTGGCATGGTATCCTTGCCCCACAGGTGAGGAAGGCATAGGGAAAAGGCACATAGTGTGGAATCATCAGAGCTGCTGATGGGCTAAAATTCTGGCTCTTCCACTTAATGCTTGTATGAAAATAGACAAGGTTCTATATCTCCTTGAACTCATCTATAAAATGGTGATAAGAATACTTCCTACTAAAGATAGTTATGTGGATTAAGTGTGGTGTGTATGTAATGTGCACTTGATAAATGTATATTTTCCACCCCACTGCATCCTTCCCCCATTTCTCAAGCTGACCTAATCTTGTATTTCAGGTTGTTCTGTCCTGCCTTTTAAAGATATGTGTTTCACCCTAGTCGTGGAAATCTTGGGGTTTCTAATATCTAAAAAACCTGAACTTCTCAAAGTTCTAGAAGTGAACAAGACAGAAACCATTGTCCCTCTCCTTAAGGAGCTCATAGATACTAAAAACCAGGAAAGTGACCAGACACTAATGTAATATGAGGCATGTGTGCTATAAGAAATATACAAACAAAATATTCCAAAAGCACAGAGAGTGGAAAGATTTCTTCCTGCTCAGGAAATGAGAACGCTTTCATAACTGAAAGTGGTTGAGCGGAGTCTTAAAGGATGGACAGGACTTGGACAGGCAGATAACAAAAGGCATTTAGAATGGCTGGAGCAAACAAAAGGTAGGAAAACACCTGGAGTTGTCTTGTTTGGCTGGACAAAGGGTGTCTAAAGGACTCAGTGAGAGATTTAGCTGAAAGAGTGGGATAAAGCCAAATCCCAACAAACCTTCAAAAGCCATGCTGTTGCCTCTACCTGGAAACTCATCTTCCCCTTCCTTGAATATCTAAATTTTACATAGTATTTATCCATCCTTGAGAATGTCATTTTCTTCAAGAAGTCTCCCTGACTCTGAGTTAGGGCCCCTCTTATGTAGTCATACTGCACCCCTACTTCTCCCTCATAGTACTACTCATCATCTTGTAAATGCTGCTTCCGTTTTCTTTCCTACTAGACTGTGAGCTACATGAGGCAGGAACTAAACCTGCCTACATCCAATGTCTCATACAACATCTACTAAATAATAGTGTATCAGTAAAAGTTTTCTCAGTTTATGAATAAACAAATGAATTAAAGCAAGTGGCTCTGATAAGAAGTTGAGACTTCATTTGGTAGACATTAGGGAAACAACAAAAAAAATTTCAGACTCAAGAAGCTATATGTAGGAAGATTTCTCTGGAAGGAATGTATAGAAATAGTTTGAAATCAGGACAGGGTTGAGACTGAGAGAACAGTCAATCCTGATATAATTAGGGAAGGAGAAATAAGTGTTTCAGGCAAAGAAAACAGTAATTCAGATAAGAGGAAAGGTGATAAGCTTAGTAATGGGAAGGAAGGGACAAAGGAAAAGGAAACATCTACAAAAGGATTTCAAGCCTGAGAGGCAGGATAATTACATGTTAATAAAACTAGAAAATACTTGAGGAAATTCAGTTTTATGCAAGACAGAGGGCTTAGTTTCAACCAACTGACTACGAAGGCATGGAGGGACATCCACATGGAGATGAATGTTGGGAGCATAGGAGAGGGGTAGTGGCCAGAGACACGGATTTTGGAGCTGAAACCAGAGAGATAAGAGTTAACTAAATAAAATAGCCAAGGAAGAAATAACAGTGAGAGAGAAATATGGAGCAAAAATGAAATCTTTGTGGATAACTAAGTTTAGAAAAGAGGAGGTGGAGAAGAATCCATTGAAAGAGGTTCAAAGAAGCATTAAGTATCTAGATCTGGCAATAGGAAATCTACAGATGATCACTTAGTGTATAAATTCCATAGAGTGACAAGGAACAAAAATCAGATTGTGAAGGGCAAAGAACAAAAGGGATTTTTCACAAATGGGGTCAATGGCCTTGCGAGAAGTTTGCTGGGAACTCAAGGAGGGAGAGAAATTGGCAATCCAAGGGGTAGAACAAAAGAGGTAACATTTTGCTCTATTTTAAGAAAAAGAGAGATTTTGATATGTTTTTAGGCTTATGCATTAGTGGAGGGAAAGAGACTGATTTCAGAGAAAGTATGGAAATAATTGATAGAACCTTGGAAAATTGTATGACACACGGGTATAGAGAATATATACAGATTTTATTTTGACAATGCATATAGATTTTACTTAAGTTTCTGGAGAGACATTTTGACATACATACACATACTTCGTTCCCAACAAATAAACTTTAAAAGAACATTATTGTAACTTTTCTTCTTGTCATACCCACAAATGCACATGAAAACATCTGCATCAAATTTCAACTAAAGCCAAGAATATACATGGTTACTCATATGTTTATTCAAACAGATCTGGTTTTTCTTTTTTTTTAGATCTGGTTCTTATTAGTCAGTTATTTCATCTTTATTGAATGTCTTTAGAACATATAACATTGCTTTGACTTGCTTTTATTATGCCTTCAAGAGACAAAATATATGTCAATAAAAAAGACAATGTATTTCCTTTGATGTATGGGTGTGGATATCCATTTTGTAGCTAAACACTAAATACCAATTCCACTAAGAATAAAAGAAGGAAATGAATAAATCACATTACATAACACATTATTGCACTTCCTTGTGAAGGATAATCATTCATTATTTTAACTTAAGCATTTGGCTTTGATTAAAGAGGTTAGTTTATTAAGCATAGGCTGCTGCTTTCTTTTTCTGTGAAATCCGAATATAGACAAAATGATAAGCATAAAGGAACTCTGGAAGGACACAAAATAAACTATCAAATGTTACCCATTGTGAGAGGGGTTAAAGAATTGGATTCTATAGACTAAGAGTGCTTCTCTAATGTATATTTTCAATGCTGTTTCATTTGTTGAACTATTTTACTCTACTACCTATTCATAAAGTAAATAAAAAATATAAAAGAAAATTGAATACAGATATCCAATTGAATTTTCATTATCTCACTATGCCTCCATCAAAGCACAACATTCTGGATAAAACAAAAAATCATCCTTCATAGCAGAAGGTAAAACAGGATCCTAGATAATGAATGTATCAATTGTTCTTTTTTTATCAAGCACAAGGTATCATTTCCATAATAGCATGTACCCAAGTACTAGGTAATATAACAATAATAATTTTTAGGTTGTTGGAAACCCATTCCTGCAGGATGACTGTCATAAATGAAATCATATATGGACAGTTCACTTAAAAAATTTTTTGCTGTGTCTCACACACACACACTGTTGAAATGGACTTGGCATCTTGCAGTGTGTACCCACATGCATACCCTCCCCCAAGAGACCGAAAAGTGAATGATGCTCATGAGGATAGCTGAATCTGCATAGATTATTGTTGCGCTTGAAAACTGGAGGAAGGATCGTTCCTGACTCTCACAAGATGGCAACGAAGAGGTCAGAGGCTGGTAGGAAATGTCAGGTCTTAAGAGCAGAAAAATGGAAGAGAAATGTGTGACTATACCAATTGTCCCTAGAGCGATCAGGACCACCATTAGAAAATTAGATTCCTGGCAGGTAACAACAATCTGCTTTTCTTTTTATAGTTTATCCAAGAGAAGCCTGGTTACAATGACCTTTGAAGAAAGTCTTCCTGAAGGAAAGAAATCATGTCACAAAGTGCAAAAGAGCAAGGCAAGACCAAGGGGCATTTACATTCCTAAAGCTGACTTTCTTTGGTTTTGATACTTCTTTGAATCTGGTACAGCCACTTATTCCCTAGAAATGAAGGATCTCACAGTCCTGGACAAAGCCCATCAGAGCTTCTTCTTTCTCCTTCTACTTCATAGACTTGTCAAATAAGCTACCTTAGCCTGTGGCAGCTCCAGAGAATATGGGATGAGAGGAGGCATGGATCCAACAAGGAATAGTTTGAAGCAGTTTTACTTTTCCAGAGGTGTTGGTGGCACCAGAGTCTCCCCATTTGACATAGGTAGGAAGTTGGAGTGAGGGTAAATCACAAACATTTCATACTGTTTATAACAGCTGCTTGTGAAATATGAGGCTAGCTAATTCATTGGCTAATTCACCTTACAAAGGTCTAGATTTCAAAATCCGGGACGTAGTTGCTTATTTGACTTAGCAGTATGATATACTATCTCTGACCACTGACTACTAAAACATTTTTTTTAACTTAAAGACACTATTAAGGCACTATTAAAAGTGTGGCTAGAAAACAACTGTTTTATCACACCTCCTCAAAGTTTAGTTAACAAGAAACAACTACTTGTGTTTCTGCTTGAGATGTACATCAAACAGATGTATATCAAGCAAATGTACCTTTCTTCATTCAATTAAATATTCAGTCATTAATTTAACAGATATTTGAATGCCTACTATGACCAACATCTATGCTAGGTGCTAGGGATATAATGGTGAATGAAACAGGCATAATCTCACCTCTCAGGGAGAGAGAGGCATTTGGTTAATTACAGTCTTAGCTAACTGTGCCGAGAATGGAAATGACAGGGTGCCCTCAGAGAGCTTAACAAGGATGCCAACCTCATTTGGGGATCAGGAAAGACTTCCCTGAGGAAGGTTTATTAAAATTGAGACTTGAAAGATAAATAAGAGTTATTCAGGCAAAAATTGGAGTAGGAAAAGGACAAAGAGTATTTTAAGTAGTGGAAAAAGTGTGCGTAAAGGTCTGAGACAGAAAGGAGTTTGTTTGGAGTGTGAAGAACAAAGAGAAAGTCAATGTTTCCGGGGACCTGCGAGACACAAGAAGAGCGTGGTGCACAGGGCCAGGTCAAAGTCATGCAAGAACTATGTACCATTTAGACTTTATCCAAAGATCAACAGAAGCCACTAAAGAGTTTTAGAAATGTTCAACAGTAAGAACTTTTCCCCCAAACCTACAGCCTTGAAACCTCATAGGGAACAGAGGAAGCTTGAGGAGAATAAGTCAAGAGAGCTGTATGAAATCAACTTCAGATTTTCTTCTCTTTTCTCAGAAATCTACACCTAATGCGTAATTCAATCTACAACACTTATTAGTCTCAAGATCCCTAAAACTAAGTATACTATTACTCGAAATATATTTGCTCACTCTATGTCTGACTTTTCTTGTGACAAAGTGGACCCTGAATGCTTCCTTCAGAGCTTGATTTTCCTCTGAAGTTGACAGTGGTGACTCTGTTCCTTGTCTCCACTTTTGGAAAACAGTGAAGTCAGGCCTGACCAAGGCTTATGTGTGTTGCCATGAGTGGAAAGTGACATGAAAGAAGTTAAAAACACACATTTCTTTTCCTTTTAAAATGAGAATCAAATTCTAATCCTGCCCAAAGGAGGAACATACATTAGTAAATATGATATCTGTTCCTTTTGAAGGTGGGGCAGCACTGAATTAGGACAAAATTGACCTGTGTGTTTCTTTTGATGTTACTGGGTCTTCAGAAGGTACTGGAAGGAGTTTTCAGATGAGCAAATGAGTGCAATGACTTTCTTTTACTTGTTCTGGACACAAGAGTATGTGTTCAATGAGAAAATGACAAAAAAATTAAATATCTTGAAAAGATGGCATTTCTCTTGCTCTCGCACTGTGTGTCTCTGTCTCCCTCTCCATCTCTGTGTGTGTGTGTGCATGTGCATGTACAAGTTCCTGTCTGTGTTAACAATACTATAGAAAAAGATAACTCACCTAGTAATGTGGATGGCCCATATGTTATTCCCATGAAATCCTGTTTGGCCAGCTACTCTCTTCCAGATTCCAATCCTTCCCTTAGTGCCAATGTTCTTTCTATTCTCTCTTTTTCAGCCAATCCTCCCCAGCATGTAAGGTTTTGTTTAAGGCACATCTCCTCCCTCCGGCTTCACATGGAGGCCAAATTCCTGCTTTCCCATAACTCAGTGGAGGTTATTGTTCCACCACTCATTCAACACTGAAGATAACTGCTACTCATTGTTTCGAAACACTAGCTTGTGCATCTTGTTTGCTCACATGCTGAAGCTAAGAGAGAGAGAGGTCTGGCACTTCTTGGGAATTCCCCTCCTAATGGATGATAGGATGTTCAAAAATACCAATTGCTTAATTGATAAAAATGCAAATGACGTTGCTTCAGGTTCACTCATAGAGTCAAACTGAACTACAAGCTGACATAGTTCCTTTCAGGTTAAAAAAAATGGTATTTCCTCTTAAGTAAAAACACAGCAATAAAAAGCACAAAGCTTCAAAGGATTTTTGTGACTAATAAATGAGTTAAGGATTATAGCATTTCACAGTTATCTCCATTTCCACACCATCTGGCTGTAATTGGCAAACCATGAGCTTCACGTGTTTAAAGTATACAACTTTTAAAGTACAGATATAGAGAGATATTGTCAGGGAGGGGGAAATTTCCCCCTCTATACCTCTTGAGTTCTTATGGCTGTATTAATAATGAAATTGACATAAGACATATAAATATGAGAAAAAAGCAACAAATTTAAGTCATGCACACAAAGGTCTTATAGAAATAGGACCTAAGAAGTGGCCAAAGCAGACAGCTTTTATACTTTCGGGACAAACAATAAATTTGTGAGGAATTGACAGGACAAAGACACTAAGGCTTTGGATACTTAATTAGTAAAGAACTTAAACAGAGTTTGGGCTTGGGGTAATATATAAAAGAAGAAACGAGGTTTGTTTAAATAGGCTTCTCAGTCTTGAATTCTCTATCTCTGGTGATAAGAATGCCCTTCTACCTCCAGATGCAGGGAGGACACCTTTCTCTGAGACATTTTTTCTTGCTTTCAAGGAGACAAAGAAGAGTGTCAAATGTACCACTTGCATTGCCTCTTTCTTAAGTAACTTTAAATGAAAATAATTAATATGCCATTGAGGCATATTTTGGGGTGACCTGCCCTGGGTCCGCATATAGATAAAGATATATGGATAACAAGCAAAAGAACTACAATCCAGCAGCCTGTGGAACAAAAACCACATTCACAGGAAGATAGACAAAATCAAAAGGCAGAGGGCTATGTACCAGATGAAAGAACAAGATAAAAACCCAGAAAAATGACTAAATGAAATGGAGACAGGCAATCCTCCAGAAAAAGAATTCAGAATAATGATAGTGAAGATGATCCAGGACCTTGGAAAATGAATGGAGGCAAAGATCGAGAAGATGCAGGAAATGTTTAACAAAGATCTAGAAGAATTGATGAAGAAACAAACAGAGATGAACAATACAATAACTGAAATGAAAAATACACTAGAGGGAATCAATAGCAGAATAACTGAGGCAGAAAAATGGATAAGTGACCTGGAAGACAGAATGGTGGAATTCACTATCATGGAACAGAATAAAGAAAAAAGAATGAAAAGAAATGAAGAGAGCCTAAGAGACCTCTGGGACAACATTAAACGAAACAATATTTGCATTACAGGGGTCCCAGAAGGAGAAGACAGAGAGAAAGGACCCGAGAAAATATTTGAAGAGATTATAGTCAAAAATTTCCCTAACATGGGAAAGGAAATAGTCACCCAAGTCCAGGAGGCACAGAGACTCCCATACAGGATAAACCCAAGGAGAATCATGCTGAGACACATAGTAATCAAACTGGCAAAAATTAAAGACAAAGAGAAATTATTGAAAGCAGCAAGGGAAAAATGACAAATAACATACAAGGGAACTCCCATAAGGTTAACAGCTGATTTCTCAACAGAAACTCTGCAAGTCAGAAGGGAGTGACGTGATATACTTAAAGTGATGAAAGGGAAGAACCTACAACCAGGATTACTCTACCCAGCAAGGATCTCATTCAGATTTGATGGAGAAATCAAAACTTTACAGAAAAGCAAAAGCTAAGAGAATTCAGCACCACCAAACCAGCTCTACAACAAATGCTAAAGGAACTTCCCTTTAGCATTTGGGAAGTGGGAAACACAAGAGAAGAAAAGGACCAACAAAAACAAACCCAAAACTATTAAGCAAATGGTCATAGGAACATACATATCAATAATTACCTTAAATGTGAATTGATTAAATGCTCCAACAAAAAGACACAGGCTTGCTGAATGGATACAAAAACAAGACCCATCTATATGCTGTCTACAAGAGACCCAATTCAGACCTAGGGACACATACAGACTGAAAGTGAGGGGATGGAGAAAGATATTCCATGCAAATGTAAATCAAAAGAAAGCTGGTGTAGCAATACTCATATCAGATAAAATAGACTTTAAAATAAAGAATGTTACAAGAGACAAGGAAGGACACTACATAATGATCAACGGATCAATCCAAGAAGAAGATAAAACAATTATAAATATATATGCACCCAACATAGGAGCACCTCAATACATAAGGCAACTGCTAACAGCTATAAAAGAGGAAATCGACAGTAACACAATAATAGTGGGGGACTTTAAGACCTCACTTACAACTATGCAAAGATCATCCAAAAGTATATTAATAAGAAAACAGAAGCTTTAAGTGACATAATAAACCAGATAGATTTAATTGGTATTTATAGGACATTCCATCCAAAAGCAGCAGATTACACTTTCTTCTCAAATGCACATGGAATATTCTCCAGGATAGATCACATCGTGGGTCACAAATCAAGCCTCAGCAAATTTAAGAAAATTGAAATCATATCAAGCATCTTTTCTGACCACAACGTTATGAGATTAGAAATTAATTACAGGGAAAAAACACAAACACATGGAGGTTAAACAATATATCACTAACTAACCAAGAGATCACTGAAGAAATCAAAGAGGAAATCAAAAATACCTAGACAAAAATGACAATGAAAACATGATGATCGAAAACTTACGGGATGCAGCAAAAGCAGTCCTAAGAGGGAAGATTATAGCTATACAAGCCTACCTCAAGAAACAAGAAAAATCTCAAATAAACAACCTAACCTTACACCTAAAGGAACTAGAGAAAGAAAAGCAAACAAAACCCAAAGTTAGCAGAAGGAAAGAAATCATAATGATCAGAGGAGAAATAAAGGATATAGAAACAAAGAAAACAATATCAAAGATTAATAAAACTAAAAGCTGGTCCTTTGAGAAGATAAACAAAATTGATAAACCATTAGCCAGACTCATCAAGAAAAAGAGGGAGATGACTCAAATCAATAAGATTAGAAATGAAAAATGTGAAGTTACAACAGACATGGCAGAAATACAAAGCATCCTAAGAGACTACTACTAGAAACTCTATGCCAATAAAATGGGCAGGCTGGAAGAAATGGACAAATTCTTAGAAAGGTATAAGCTTCCAAGACTGAACCAGGAAGAAATAGAAAATATGAACAGACTAATCACAAGTAATGAAATTGAAACTGTGATTAAAAATATTCCAACAAACAAAAATCCAAGACCGTATGGCTTCACAGGTGAATTCTATCAAACATTTAGCGAAGAGCGAACACCCATCCTTCTCAAACGCTTCAAAAAACCACAGAGGAAAGAACACTCCCAAACTCATTCTATGAGGCCACCATTACCCTGATACCAAAACCAGACAAAGATATTACAAAAAAAGAAAATTACAGACCAATATCACTGATGAATATAGATGCAGAAATCCTCAAGAAAGTACTAGCAGAGTCCAACAACACATTGGAAGGATCATACACCATGATCAAGTGAGATTTATCCCAGGGATGCAAGGATTCTTCAATATATGCAAACCAATCAATGTGATACACCATATTAACAAATTGAAGGAGAAAAACCATATGATCATCTCAATAGATGCAGAAAAATGTTTTGACAAAATTCAACACCATTTATGATAAAAACTCTCCAGAATGTGAGCATAGAGGGAAGCTACTTCAACGTAATAAAGGCCATATATGACAAACCCACAGCAAACTTCGTTCTCAATGGTGAAAAACTGAAAGCATTTCCTCTAAGATCAGGAACAAGACAAGGATGTCAACTCTCACCACTATTATTCAACATAGTTTTGGAAGTCCTAGCAATGGCAATCAGAGAAGAAAAATAAATAGAAGGAATACAAATTGGAAAAGAAGATGTAAAACTGTCACTGTTTTCAGATGACATGATACAATACACAGAGAATCGTAAAGATGCCATGAGAAAACTACTAGAACTAATCAATGAATTTGGTAAAGCTGCAGTATACAAAATTAATGCACAGAAATCTCTTGCATTCCTATATACTAATGATGAAAAATCTGAAATAGAAATTAAGGAAACACTCCCATTTACCATTGCAACAAAAAAAATAAAATACCTAGCAGTAAAACTACCTAGGAAGACAAAAGAGCTGTATGCAGAAAACTATAAGACACTGTTGAAAGAAAATAAAGATGATAGGAGAGATATACCATGTTCTTGGATTAGAAGAATCAATATTGTGAAAATGACTATACTACCCAAAGCAATCTACAGATTCAATGCAATCCCTATTAAATTACCAATGGCAGTTTTTACAGTACTAGAACAAAAAATCTTAAAATTTGTATGGAGAAAAAAGGACCCCAAATAGCCAAAGCAGTCTTGAGGGAAAAAAACGGAGCTGGAGGAATCAGAGTCCCTGAATTCAGACTATAGTACAAAGCTACAGTAATCAAGACAATATGGCACTGGCACAAAAACAGAAATATAGATAAATAGAACAGGATAGAAAGCCCAGAGATAAATCCACACACCTATGTTCAACTAATCTATGACAAAGGAAGCAAGACTAAAAACTGGACAGCTACATGAAAAAGAATGAAATTAGAACACTCCTTAACACCATACACAAAAATAAACTCAAAATGGATTAGAGACCTAAATGTAAGACCGGACACCATAAAACTCTTAGAGGAAAACATAGAAAGAACACTCTTTCACATAAATCACAGCAAGATCTATTTTGATCCACCTCCTAGAGTAATGGAAATTAAAAAAAATAAACAAATGAGACCTAATGAAATGTAAAAGCTTTTTCATAGCAAAGGAAACCATAAACAAGAAGAAAATACAACCCTCAGAATGGGAGAAGATATTTGCAAATGAAGCATTGGACGAAGGATTAATCTCCAAAATATATAAACAGCTCATGCAACTCCATACTAAAGAAACAAACAACCCAATCCAAAAATGGGCAGAAAACCTAAATAGACATTTCTCCAAAGAAGACATACAGACGACCAAGAAGCATATGAAAAGCTGCTCAACATCACTATTTATTAGAGAAATGCAAATCAAAACTACAATGAGGTATCACCTCACACCAGTTCGAATGGGTATCATCAGAGAATCTACAAACAACAAATCCTGGAGAGGGTGTGGAGAAAAGGATCCCTCTTGCACTGTTGGTGGGAATGTAAATTGATACAGCCACTATGGAGAACAGTATGGAGGTTCCTTAAAGAACTAAAAGTAGAATTACCATATGACCGAGCAGTCCCACTACTGGGCATATACCCAGAGAAAACCGTAATTCAAAAAGATACCATGTTCACTGCAGCACTATTTACAATAGTCAGGTCATGGAATCAACATAAATGCCCATCAAGAGATGAATAGATAAAGATGATGTGGTACATGTATACAATGGAATATTACTCAGCTATAAAAAAGAACAAAATTGGGTCATTTGTAGAGACGTGGATGCATCCAGAGACTGTCATGCAGAGTTAAGTAAGTCAGAAGGAGAAGAACAAATATCATATATTAATGCATATATGTGGAACCTAGTAGATGGTACAGATGAACTGGATTGCAGAGCAGAAATTGAGACACAGAAGTAGAGAAAAAACATATGGACACCAAGGGGGGAAAGCGGTGGGAGGTGGGGGTGGGGGTGTGATGAGTTTGGAGATTGGGATTGACATGTATACACTGATATGTATAAAATGGATGACTACTATGGAAAAAATATATAGATAGACACATACTTATTTGGAATTTAATTTACTCTTGTTTTTCTAGGTACTTAAGGCAGAAAATGAAGTTAGGTCATTAATTTCTCTTCTAGTATAGCATTTAATTCTATAAATTTTCTTCTAATTACTGCTTATATTTCTGAGAAACCATCTCATAATCAATACAAAGAACATATACCCATTACCTCCCAATAACTAATAATGTTGAGCACTCTACTATGGGCTTATTTCCCATCTTCTTTGGTTATAGTCTGTTTAAATCATTTACTCATTAAAAATAATTGGTTAATTTTTTTTGTTGAGTTTTCAGAGTTCTGATATAGGATTTCTATATGTCTGTGATCCATTTGCATTAATTTTTATACATGGTGTGACATATGGGCCAAAATAATTTTTTGCATGTGGATACCAAGTTATTACTTCACCATTTGTTGAAAACTATACATTCTATAGTTAATTGTTTTTGTACTTTTGTTGAAATGCAATTGAGCATAAAGGTATGGCCTCTTCTTGAAACTCTTTCTGTTCCATGTATCTATTTGACTATCTTGATGGCAGTATTACACTGTCTTGATTACTGTAGCCTTATAATATGTCTTGAGTGAAGTAGTCTTTCAACTTTCTTATGTTTCAAAGTTGTTTTCACTATTCTTTGTTCTTTGTATTTTCATATGAATATTAAAGTGTTTGTCAATATCTAGAAAAAAAATCCTGCTGTGATTTTGATTGAGACTGCCTTCAATTTATAGATCATTGTGGAGAGAATTGACATCTATATGACACTGATTCTATAGATCTATGAATATTGTACATACATTAATTTATTTAGGACTTTTAAAATTTCTGTTATTGTTTTGTAGTTTTTAGTATACTAGTCTTTCACTTTTTTGTCAGATTTATCCTATTTCATGTATTTGATGTTTTTGGAGGATGGAACTTAGAAATGAAAATATGCTCAACATGGTGGAGTGGAAGGATGTGCGATTACTCCCTCTCATGAGAGCACTGGAATCACAACTAACAGCTGAACGATCACTGACAGGAAGACACTGGAACTCACCAAAAAAGATACCCCACATCCTAAGACAAAGGAGAAGCTGCAGTGAGATGGTAGGAGGGGCTCATTCATAATAAAATCAAATCCCATAACCGCTGGGTGGGTGATTCACAAACTAGAGAATAATTATACCACAGAAGTCCACCAACTGGAGTGAAGGTTCTGAGCCTGATGTCAGGCTTCCCAGCCTGGGAGTGTGGTAATGGGAGGGGGAATTCCCAGAGAATCAGACTTTGACGGCTAGTGGGAATTGACTGCAGGACTTCGACAGGACTGGGGGTAACAGAGACTCCACTCTTGGAAGGCACACACAAATTAATGGGTGCATCAGAACCGGGTGAAAGAGCAGTGACCCCATAGGAGACTGAACCAGACCTATTTGTTAGTGTTGGAGGGTCTCCTGTAGAGTCAGGGGGTGGCAGTGGCTCACTGCAGGGACAAGGACACTGGCAACAGAAGTTCTGGGAAATACTCCTTGGCGTGAGCCCTCCTGGAGTCCACCATTAGCCCCACCAAAGAGCCTGTAGCCTCCAGTGCTGGGTCACCTCAGGCCAAACAACCAAAAAAGAGGGAGCTCAACCCAGCCATTAGGAAAAACAGATTAAACTTTTACTGAACTCTGCCCACCAGAGTAACACCCAGATCTACCCACCACCAGTCCTTCCCATTAGGAAGCTTGCACAAGCCTCTTAGATAGACTCATCCACCAGAGGGCAGACATCAGAAGCAAGAAGAACTACAAGAGTGCAGCCTGTGGAACAAAAATCACATACACAGAAAGACAGACAAAATGAAAAGGCAGAGGACTATGTACCAGATGAAGGAACATGATAAAACTGCAGAAAAACAACGAAATAAAGTGGAGATAGGCAAAATTACAGAAAAAGAATTCAGAATAATGGTAGTGAACATGACCCAGGACCTTGGGAAAAGAATGGAGGCAATGATCAAGAAGATGCAAGAAATGTTTAACAAAGACCTAGAAGAATTAAAGAACAAACAAACAGAGGTGAACAATACAATAACTGAAATGAAAAAGAATAAGTGACCTGGAAGACAGAATGGTGGAATTCACTATCACAGCACAGAATAGAGAGAAAAGAATGAAGAGAAATGAAGGCAGCTTAAAAGACCTCTGCAACAACATGAAATACACCAACATTTTCATTATAGGGGTCCCAGAAGGAGAAGAGAGAAAGAGCCTGAGAAAATATTTGAAGAGATTGTAGTCAAAAACTTCCCCAACATGGGAAAGGAAATAGCCACCCAAGTCCAGGAGGGGCAGAGAGTCCCAAGCACGATAAACCCAAGAAGAGACATGCCAAGACACATAATAATCAAATTGACAAAAATTAAAGACAAAGAAAAATTATTAAATGCAACAAGGGAAAAATGAGAAATAACATACAAGGGAACTCCCATAAGGTTAACAGCTGATCTTTCAGCAGAAACTCTACACGCCAGAAGGGAGTGGCATGATATATTTAAAGTGATGAAAGGGAAGAACCTACAACCTAGATTACTCTACTTGGCAAGAATCTTATTCAGATTTGGTGGAGAAATCAGAACCTTTACAGACAAGCAAAAGCTAACAAAATTCAGCACCACAAAACCAACTCTACAACAAATGCTAAAGCAACTTTTCTAAGTGGGAAACACAAGTGGAGAAAAGGACCTACAAAAACAAACCCAAAACAATTAAGAAAATGGTAATACGAACATACATATCGATAATTACCTTAAATGTAAGTGGATTAAATGCTTCAACCAAAAGACATAGACTGGCTGAAAGGATACAAAAAGAAGAACTGTATACATGTTGTCTACAAGAGACCCACTGCAGACCTAGGAACACATACAGACTGAAAGAGAGGGGATGGAAAAAGTTATTCCATGCAAATGGAAATCAAAAGAGAGCTGGAGTAGCAATTCTCATATCAGACAAAATAGACTTTAAAATAAAGACTACTACAAGAGACAAAGAAGGACACTACATAATGATCAAGGGATCAATCCAAGAAGAAGATATAATGTTATAAATATATATGCACACAACATGAAAGCACCTCAGTACATAAGGTAAAAGCTAACAGCTATAAAAGGGGAAATGGACAGGAAAACAATAATAGTGGGGAAATTTAACACCTTACTTACACCAATGGACAAATCATCCAGACAGAAAATTAATAAGGAAACACAAGCTTTAAATGATATAGTAGACCAGATAGATTAATTGATATCTATAGGACATTCCATTCGAAAACAGCATATTACACTTTCTTCTCAACTGCACACAGAACATTCTCCAGGACAGATTATATCTTGGGTCACAAATCAAGCCTCAGTAAACTTAAGAAAATTGAAATCATATCAAGCATCTTTCCTGACCACAATGCTATGAGATTAGAAACCAATTACAGGGAAAAAAAACATAAAAAACACAAACACATGGAGGCTAAATAATACGTTACAAAATAACCAAGAAATCACCAAAGAAATCAAAGAGGAAATTAAAAAATACTTAGGGACGAATTACAATGAAAACACGATGATCCAAAACCTATGGGATGCAGCAAAAGCAGTTCTAAGAGGGAAGTTTAAAGCAATACAAGCCTATGTCAAGAAACAAGAAAAATCTCAAATAAACAACCTAACCTTACACTTAAAGGAACTAGAGAAAGAAGAACAGACAAAACCCAAAGTTAGCAGAAGGAAAGAAATCATAAGGATCAGAGCAGAAATAAATGAAATAGAAACAAAGAAAACAATAGCAAAGATCAATAAAACTAAAAGCTGTCTCTTTTTTCTTTTTTTTGCGGTACACGGGCTTCTCACTGTTATGGCCTCTCCCGTTGCGGAGCACAGGCTCCGGACGCGCAGGCTCAGCGGCCATGGCTCACGGGCCCAGCCGCTCCGCGGCACGCAGGATCCTCCCGGACCGGGGCACAAACCGGCGTCCCCTGCATCGGCAGGCAGACTCTCAACCACTGCGCCACCAGGGAAGCCCAAAGCTGGCTCTTTGAGAAGATAAACAAAATTGATAAACCATTAGCCAGACTCATCAAGAAATAGAGGGAGAGGACTCAAATCAATAAAATTAGAAATGAAAAAGGAGAAGTTACAATGGACACTGCAGAAATACAAAGAACCATAAGAGACTACTACAAGCAACTATATGCCAATAAAATGGACAATCTAGAAGAAATGGACAAATTCTTAGAAAGGTATAACCTTCCAAGATGGAACCAGGAAGAAATAGAAAACATGAACAGACCAATCACAAGTAATGATATTGAAACTGTGATTAAAAATCTTCCAACAGGGCTTCACTGGTGGCACAGTGGTTGAGAGTCTGCCTGCCAATGCAGGGGACATGGGTTTGTGCCCCGGTGCGGGAAGATCCCACATGCTGTGGAGTGGCTAGGCCTGTGAGCCATGGCCACTGAGCCTGGGCATCTGGAGCCTGTACTCTGCAATGGGAGAGGCCACAACAGTGAGAGGCCCTCATACCACAAAAAAAAAAAAAAAAAAAAAAATCTTCCAACAAACAAAAGTCCAGGACCAGATGGCTTCACAGGCAAATTCTATCAAACATTTAGAGAAGAGCTAACATCCATCCTTCTCAAACTCTTCCAAAAAACTGCAGAGAAAGGAATACTCCCAAACTCATTCTACAAAGCCACCATAACCATGATACCAAAACCAAAGATACTACAAAAAAAGAAAATTACAGACCAATGTCACTGATGAATATAGATGCAAAAATCCTTAAAAAAATAGTACAACAGAATCCAACAACATATTAAAACGATCATATACCATGATCAAATGGGATTTATCCCAAGGATGCAAGATTCTTTGATATACGCAAAACAAGCAATATGATACACCATATTAATAAACTGAAGAATGAAAAGCATATGATCATCTCAATGGATGCAGAAAAAGCTCCTGCAAAAATTCAACATCTATTTATGATAAAAACTCTCAAGAAAGTGGGCATAGAGGAACCTACCTCATCATAACAAAGGCCATATACGACAAACCCACAGCAAACATCATCGTCATTGATGAAAAAATGAAAGCATTTCCTCTAAGATCAGCAATAAGACAAGGAGGTCCACTATCGCCACTAGTATTCAACATACTTTTGGAAGTCTTAGCCACAGCAATCAGAGAAGAAAAATAAATAAAAACAATCTAAATCAGAAAAGAAGACGTGAAGCTGTCATTGTTTGCAGATGACATGATACTATACATAGAGAATCCTAAAGACAGTACCAGAAAACTACTAGTGCTAATCAATGAATTTGGTAAAGTAGCAGGACACAAAATTAATGCACAGAAATCTCTTGCATTCCTATACACTAAAAATGAAAGATCAGAAAGAGAAATTAAGGAAATAATCCCATTCACCATTGCAACAAAAATAATAAAATACCTAAGAATAAACCTACCTAAGGAGGTAAAAGACCTGTACTCATAAAACTATAAGACACTGCTGAAAGAAATCAAAGATGACACAAACAGATGGAGAGATATATGATGGCCTTGGATTGGAAGAATCAATATTGTAAAAGTGACTATACTACCCAAAGCAATCTACAGATTCAATGCAATCTGTATCAAATTGCCAATGGCATTTTTTACAGAACTAGAACAAAAAATCTTAAAATTTGTATGGAGAGACAAAAGACCCCAAATAGCAAAAGCAATCTTGAGGGAAAAAACTGGAACTGGATGAATCAGACACTCTGACTTCAAACATTACTACAAAGCTACAGTAATGAAGACAATATGGTACTGGAACAAAAACAGAAATATAGACTGATCGAACCGGATAGAAAGCCCAGAGATAAACCCAGGAACCTATGGTCAACTAATCTATGACAAAGGAGGCAAGGATATACAATGGAGAAAAGACAATCTTTTCAATAAGTGGTGCTGGGAAAACTGGACAGCTACATAGAAAAGAATGAAATTAAAACACTCCCTAACACCATACACAAAAATAAACTCAAAATGGCTTAAAGACCTAAAGGTAACACCGGACACTATAAGACTCTTAGAGGAAAACATAGGAAGAACACTCTTTGACGTAAATCACAGCAAGATCTTTTTTGACCCACCTCCTAGAGTATGGAAATTAAAAAAATAAATAAACAGATGGGACCTAATGAAACTTAAAAGCTTTTGCACAGCAAAGGAAACTGTAAACATGATGAAAAGACAACCCTCAGAATGGGAGAAAATATTTGCAAACTTATCAATGGATGAAGGATTAATCTCCAAAATATATGAAAAGCTCATGCAGCTCAATATTAAAAGCACAAACAACCCAATCCAAAAATGGGCAGAAGACCTAAATAGACATTTCTCCAAAGAAGGTATACAGAAAGCCAAGAAGCACATGAAAATCTGCTCAACATCACTAATTATTAGAGAAATGCAATCAAAACTACAATGAAGTATCACCTCACACCAGTCAGAATGGCCGTCAACAGAAGATCTACAAACAACAAATGCTGGAGAGGTTGTGGAGAAAAAGGAAACCTCTTTCACTGTTGGTGGGAATGTAAATTGATACAACCATTATGGAGAACAGTATGGAGTTTCCTTAAAAAACTAAAAATAGAACTACCATATGACCCAGCAATGCCACTACTGGGCATATACCCAGAGAAAACCATAATTCAAAAAGATGTATGCACCCCAACTTTCATTGCAGCACTATTTACAGTAGCCAGGTTCTAGAAGCAACATAAATGCCCATCGACAGACGAATGTTTACAGAAGATATGGTACATATATACAATGAAATGTTACTCAGCCATAAAATGGAACAAAATTGGGTCATTTGTAGAGACATGGATGGACCTAGAGAGTGTCATACAGAGTGAAGTAAGTCACAAAGAAAAAAGCAATTATCATATATTAACGCAAATATGTGGAATCTAGAAAAATGGTACAAATGAACTGGTTTGCAAGGCAGAAATAGAGACACAGACGTAGAGAACAAACATATGGACACCAAGGGGGGAAAGTGGATGAGTGTGGTGGTGGTGGTGGAGGGAAGAATTGGGAGATTGGGATTGACATATATACACTAATACGTATAAGATAGTTGACTAATAAGAACCTGCTGTATTAAAAAAATAAAATAAAATTCAAAAAATAAATGAATTATATAAATAAATATATAAAGTTTAAAAAAAGGAAATGAAAATATGGGTGTTTTTTGTGCTCTTTGCTACTAGGATGATTATCTTTTAAAAATATTTAATAGAAAATGTGTCAAATATATTTTATATTTATATATGTTAAATATATATTTATACATATATATAATGTATATTATTTATTTTATATTTCTATTTACCCATATAATTACCTTTTCTGGTTTTCTTCACTCCTTTGTGAAGATTTAGGTTTTTTATCTAGCAGTTTTTTTGTGTGTATGTGAATGTATCTATTGCAGTTTTGGGGTTTGCTGTTCCCATGAGGTTTTAATATAGAAGTTTATATATGTACAAAATTGTTTTAAGTTGCTGGTCTCTTTCCTGCCTAGGGAAGTTCCTTTAGAATTTGTTGTAAAGCTGATTTGGTGGTGCTGAATTCTCTTAGCCTTTGCTTGTCTGTAAAGTTTTGATTTCTCCATCAAATCTGAATGAGAGCCTTGCTGGGTAGAGTATTCTTGGTTGTAAGTTTTTCCCTTTCATCACCTGAAATATATTGTGCCACTCCCTTCTGGTCTGAAGATTTTCTGCTGGAAAATCACCTGAGAACCTTATGGAGTTCCCTTGTATGCTATTTGTTGCTTTTCCCTTGCTGTTTTTAATAATTTTTTGTCTTTAATTTTTGTCAGTTTGATTAATATGTGTCTCAACGTGTTCCTCCTTGGGCCCTATATGGGATTCTCTGCACTTCCTGGACTGGAGTGAGTGTTTCTTTTCTCACGTTAGGGAAGTTTTTGGCTACAATACCTTCAAATATTTTCTCAGGCCCTTTCTCTTTCTCTTTTCCTTCTGGGATCCCTATAATGCAAATGTTGGTGCATTTAATATTGTTCCAGAGGTCTCTGGTACTGTCTTCATTTCTTTTCATTCTTTTTTCTTTTTTATTCTGTTCTGTGGTGGTGATTTCCACTACTCTGTCTTCCAGCTCACTTATTCGTTCTTCTGCCTCAGTTATTCGGCTATTGGTTCCTTCTAGTGTATTTTTCATTTCAGTTATTGTATTGTTTATCTCTGTTTGTTCTTTAAATCTTCCAGTTCCTTGTTAAACATTTCTTCTATCTTCTAGATCTGTGCCTCTATTCTTTTTCTGAGATTTTGGATCATCTTTACTATCATTACTCTGAATTCTTTCTCAGGTAGATTGCGTATCTCCTCTTCATTTAGTTGTTCTTGTGGGTTTTTATCTTGTCCCTTCATTTGCAACATATTTCTCTGTTGTCTCATTTTGTCTAACTTTCTGTGTTTGTGGTCTCTTTTCCACAGGCTGCAGGATCTTAGTTCCTCTTGCTTTTGGTATCTGCCCCCTAATGGGTGAGTTTGGTCCAGGGGCTTGTGCAGTCTTCATGGTAGGAGGGACTGGTTCCTGCCCTCTTGTTGGTGGAGCTGGTTCTTGTCGCTCTGATGGGCAGGGCCGTGTCAAGGGAAGTGTGTTTTGAGGTGGCTGTGAACTCAGTATGACTTTAGGCAGACTGTCTTCTGACTGTGTTCCTATCTTGGTAGTTAGTATTATTTTTATTCTTCTTGAAATGTTTCCTTTTAATTTCAATTACCTCTGTAAAGACCCTATCTTCACATACACTCACACTGGGGGTTACTACTTCAACATGAATTTTAGGGGATCAGAATTTGGTTTATAACAAACTTACTTGTATTTTATACCATCATTACTTTCTTTTAAGACAAGGTATTCTTGGCTCATCTTGTACATTTTCTAAACAAGACCTGGAATCAATCATTTCTATAAGTGCTTCCTTGTTCTTCTTTATTAGGGTTCTGGGTGTGGGTGTGTGTGTGTGTGTGTGTGTGTGTGTGTGTGTGTGTAGTTTTGTGAATTTTGATAAAAGTATATTTTTATAGAACTAACATCCCAATCAAGATAGAACATTTTCACTATCCCAGGAAGTTCTCTTCTGCCCCTTTCCAGTTGACTGTACATCCCTGCCCACCAAGAAGCAACAACTATATTGATTTCTACCACTATAAATTAATTTTGCTTGTGTTTGCTCTTCATATAATTGGAAGCACATATTATACACCTTTTTGTGTACATGCTGGCTCAAGTTACTTCATCTTTGGCCAGTGGAACCCTCTTCAAGGTGGCTTCTGTCTTTTTGATATGTCCCTTTGAAGATTCCTTGCTCTCTGGTATATAAGATGTTCCATTTCATGCCCTAGAAATGGAATTAGCCATTTTCCCCAAAAAAACCTTAGTTTCTTTTAGTATGAAATGAAATTTCAAGATGACAGTATTGGTGCCAGGGATGCTTATTGTTACTGTGTTGTCAGTGTTTCTAGACTTGTTTCATTGACTGTTGCATTACAAACTATCCCCAAATCTAATAGCTTAAAGCAACAATAATTGTTTATTTTCTCACAATTCTGCAATTTGGCTTGGTGTGGACTATGAATGTCTGTTCCACATCATGTCAGTTGGGACATCTCCACCAGGGCTGGAAGATCACTCACATGGATGGCAAGTTGGTGCTGTCAACTGGCAGCTCAACTGGAGCTGTCAGCCAAGGTCTTAGTTTTCTTCCTTCATGGCTTCTCCACATGTTAGGTAGAGCTGCTCACAGAATGGTAGCTGAGTTCTAACAGGGAGTAACCTAAAAGCTAGCATTTCAAGAGATAAACCTCAGTATGCAAGCACTTATCAAGCATCTGCTTGCATGTCATTTGCTCATGTCTCATTGACTGGTTATAGTGCCTAGCCCATAGTTAGTGTGGGTGGTAATTACACAAAGGCAGGGAGGTGTGGTGTTTTTTGTTTGTTTGTTTTTGCAGTGGGGGATACAGCAGTAACAGTACATCCATAGCCCTTTTCAGTGAACAGAGCTTGTGCTCCTTCCAGTTTATTTTTAATGATTTTTCTTGTATTTCTACCTCTTCCCTGAATTCTATCACATTATTTCTGAGTTTTCCAATTCTACTATGCTCTTCTTTCATGGCCTTTATCATCTTCTTGATGTCTTTTAATTAATTTAAAAAATAGATTACAGTTTGATCTCTTTTATGGTCACTTTCTGGCATGCTTTTCCTGTTTTTAAGAATGTTATTCAGTTTCTTACTCTCTTTGATTCTTATAATAACTTAATATTAAATTTAACCTTGGTATTTTTCTTTTGCCCATTTTTATTAGTTTTTGTTTTACATGAAATTCCTTTTCCTCTTTTAGAGGGGAAGAAACACTTTTAGAAAGAGTCTAAGTTCACAGAGCTTTTTTTTTCTATTGTTTGCATAGTTTTGAAGCATTTGGAATGTAGAGAAACTACATCAATGATACATTGCTGGAGGGAAAATAAAATGACACAGCCATTCTGGGAAACACTTTGGCAGTTTTTTTAACCAAATAAACATGCAACTATAATACAAACCAGTTTTTGAATTCCAGGGCATTGATCCCAGAGAAATAAAGACTTATATTCACACAAAAACCTGTACATTAATGTTTATAGCAGCATCTTGATTTGTAAAAGCTAAAAACAGCCCAGATATCCTTTCACAGGTAAATGGTTAAACAAATTGGAGTACATTCATGCCATGGAACATTATGTAGTGATAAAAATAAGGAACTATTTGCACACATAACAACCTGGATGAATCTACAAGGAATTATACTGAGTGAAGAAAGTCAATGACAAAAAGTTGTTGCTCACATTGTGTGATTCCATTTATATAATGAGTCCATTTATATGATGACCTTAAAATGGTAAAATCACAGAGATGGAGAATAGATCAATTGTTGCAAAGAAGGTATAGTGGTAAATAGGGGGAGGTAGGAGAATGTGGTTATAAAAAGGTAACATGAAAGATCCTTGTGGTGTTGGGATTGTTCAATATCATTGACTGCAGTGGTGGATACACCAAACTACACTTGTGATAAAATTGTGTATAACTAACATTGGTGAAGCCACTATGGAAAACAGTAAGTTGTGCCCTTAAAAAACTAAAGATAGAGCTACCATATGATCCAGGAATCCCTTTCCTGGGTATATATCTGGAAAAAATAAAAACTCTAATTCAAAAAGATACATGCACTCCAGTGTTCACAGCAGCACTATTTACAATAGCCAAGACATGGAAACAACCCAAGTGCCCATCAACAGATGATTGGCTTAAGGGGATGTGATATATTTATACATATATATAAAATAGAATATTACTCAGCCATAAAAAATGAAATATTGCTATTTGCAGTAACATGAATGAACCTAGAGAATATTATACTTAGTGAAGTAAGTAAGACAGAAAGACAAATATTATATGATATTGCTGATATGTGGATCAAAAAATAATACAAGTGAATCTATATACAAAACAGAATCAGAGTCACAGACATACAAAACAAACTTATGGTTACCAAAGGGGAAAGGGAGGGGGGAAGGGATAAATTAGGAATATGGGATTAAGAGATACAAACTATTATACACAAAATAGATAAGCAACAAGGATCTTCTCTATAACTCAGGGAACAATATTCAACATCTTGTAATAAACTATAATGGAAAGGAATCTGAAATATATATATATATATATATATATATATATATATATATATATATATATATATGACTAAATTACTTTGCTGTATACCTGAAACTAACACAATATTGTAAATCAATTATAATTCAATAAAAAAATTATATATAACTAAATATGCACACACACACAAATGGTATAAGTAAAAATGGAAAATTAGATCAGTGGATTGTATCCATGTCAGCTTCTTGGTTCTGATATTATATTTTTGCATTATGTTACCATTGGGGAAAACTAGGTAAAGTGAACCCAGGATTCCTCTGTATTATTTCTTATAACTACATGTGCATCTACAATTATCTCAATAAAATCACACAAAATTTGGCTGCTTATTTCTAAGATTTTCTGGCTCTGATCTTCTCCCCCACTTTTATTTAGATGTTTCTTCCCCTTGTTTCTGTTGTTCAGATCTCTTTTGCTTCCACACTCAACAGTTTTCCCTCATGGTGAGTTCCTATTTTGGAAGATAGCCCTAGTGATCTGCTTCAAAAATTCATAGGGCTAAACTGCTCCAGCCCTGCAGACTTTACCATGAACTCCTTATCCTCACTTCTATTGAAGAGGGCAATGCCTCTGCCTGGCTCAGTTGCTCTTCTCAAACTCACCAGCTGCACTTGCCTTGAATATTATTAGTTATTGTAGGGTCCTCTTATTACAAGTACCCTGAGTTTCCCCATTGCTTTCTCTCTTCTTTTTTTTTTTTTTTTTTTTTTTGCACACAGACGCTTACTTAGAATTCTGCTTATAATGAAATTCACAAGGTAGAAAAGAAGCAGGATATGGTTATTTACTCCAGGTCAGAAAGGAGAAGTAAAATCCCTTTTAAAGATAAAAAAAAGAAATAGAGACTTCCCTGGTGGTCCAGTGGCTAAGACTCCGCACTCTCAATGCAGGGGGCCCAGGTTTGATCCCCTGTCAAGGAACTAGATCTCACATGTCGAAACTAAGTGTTCGCATGCCGCAACTAAGGATCCCTCATGTTGCAACTTAAAAAAAGATCCTGCATGCCACAACTAAGACCCAGCACAGGCAAATAATGAATGAATGAATGAATGAATGAATGAAATAATTAAAAGAGACTCAGCCCCTCTGGCTTAGCCCTTGATCTGGAGTGGTGGAGAGAGGAACAAGAATTTCAGAATGATGTCAAGATGGGTTGAGACAGAAGTCAAAAACAAAGGAAACTGTGCCTCAATTCCTGTTAAGAATTCTGGGAGATGACTTTGTAGGTTGTCCCTGTACTAACATAGAATGGCTTAATAGAAGAGTGTTAAGGAGGAAAACTTTTTCTCTACACTCTTAGGTTTAGTAACAGGGGTTCTGCCACTTCATTAAAAGATGGATTAACAGGAGAAATGAAACACAATTTCCATTAATATTTGCATGCATGGGAGCTTACAGAAAAGAAGTAAAATTCAAAGAAGCAGTTAGACTGTGGGCTTTATATACCTTTTTAACAAAGGAAAGATGGTTTGGACATTAAGAGATGATAAACTGTGGGAAAGCGACTAGGAAATATAGAAAGGAACTAATGGAAGATAAAGTCATTTTACTAAAGTCTGTTTATGAAAACTCTTCTTGGTATCAAGAGTCTATCTTTGATGAGTCACTCTTATCTCCTGGTCTGGGAGAGGAGGTGATTTTTCTCAAAGGGAAATTTATTCTGCACTTTTAGGCAAATAAGGGGAGGGTAAACAACTCTTGCACCTATTACCTTCAGCTCAAAATAACCCTTATGCCAAAGTGGCATATTTTAGGGTGGCATATTCTGACCTCCAATAAATATAGTATGGTGGTCTCTTGATAAGAAAAAAAGGCCAGAGCTAGAACTTGTACATCTCCTGTAGTTACACTGTTGTATGAAAGGTATTAAAAATTCTTTAGGTCTCAGGTGGGAACATGGAAGATAACTAAGAGTTAAAAGGCTGTGTATCTAACTTGGGGTCTCCAATGTGAGGTGACCCTTCGCAGAAACTTAGGGAGGGCAGCCTAGACCAGGAAGACACAGCTGAGACCCAGAGGATGAGCAGCAACTAGGAGAGTTAAGGTAAGGCTAAGCCCCCAAAAGAGAATACCCATGACTGACAGTAGGAGGGATCATTGTTGTCAAACCCAAGTTCATGTGCATGATGCATAGTGAGGCCAAACAAACTGAAACATTGGAGTTCAGAGCACAGAAAGATTTATTGCAATACCCAAGCAAGGAGTATAGAGGTTCATGCTCAAAATACCCAAACTCCCTGATGGTATTGGGAGAAAAGTTTTTAAAGGCAAAATTTTGGGTGAGGGCTGCAGTGTGTGTGACTTTCTTCTGATTGGTTGGTGGTGAGGTAAGAGGGCAGTGTTCCAGGAATCTTGTGCTCAGCCTGAAGTTACCATCCTCCACCTGAGTGGAGGCCTTAGATCCTGTAGAAGTGATCTTGGGTGGCCTCAGCCTGCAGTAGCTTGAAGCAGGATTTCGGTTCCTGGTCAGAAATTGAAGTTAGACCACGGCAGTAAGAGCATTGAATCCTAGCCACCAGACTAGTGGCCAGTGACAAGGCCCCTGGCCCATTAGCTTTGTAGAAATGAATTCCCACAGAGAACCAGAAACAAGTAAAGTGTTTATCAGGATGAAAAAGAGCACTTGTGAATAGGCAGGCTCAGAGAGAGAGTCTCATGTTCATGGTAGCTTAAATCACTTATATGGGGCATTTATTCTGAGTTTCCTTTGGCCAATCATCTTGATTTGCCTGGTTCTGAGTCTGTATTTGGTATATCTCAGGGTCCTCCCATGTGTGTGCACATCTCTTAGCCAAGCTGGATTCCAGTGAAGAGGCCAATGGGTAGGTTGACATCACTCCCTTTTTCACCTCCAAGGAGAAGGAACCTCTCTGCACATGTAGAGTTGGGAAGGTCTCCTTGACCTCGAGAATGAGACATACGTGGTCTCTATCTTTTATCTGGGCAGGGCTCAGCCTCTCCTATTATCCTCCTGCTATTATCTTCATCTTGGAGTATCTGTCCACAGGGGATGAATTCCAACTGCTCAGATGGGGGCCCATCTATCTCCTGCCTCAGAAGAACTCAAAGATATATATCAGATTGTTACGTATATCCATTGAGGAGGAACTGGGACTCTGCTTTATCACTACACTATTGTTTCTGGACTGCTTTTCCTTTGTTTCTGCATTCCCTTACTTCCCTAATTAGTAACTGTTTGAATCTGCCCTTTGGAACTCAGAGAAGGCTTACAAACAAGAAATGGGAGAAAGGAAATGTTTTTGTACCTGTGAGGACCCCACAGGGTCCTGCTTGGATCCATCATGACTTACACCACCCTTGGACAATTCTTCAGTAGTAAATCCAGTAAGAACAGAGGGAAATGCCCAGAAGCCAGCTGATACATGTAAGGTGTTGGGAGGAACACTCTTCCTCTTCCAAGTTAAGTCTGGTAGTTGGAGGAAACTGCAAATTAAGTGACAATAAATTAACAGAAGAAAAGATGGGCTTTATGCATACAGGTAGGAGCAGGAGTGCTCAGTAATGAGTACGTCACTCAATAGCCACAGATAAGAGGTTTATAGGCCAAACTTAGCAAAAAGGGAGAAATGGGAAAGTGGGGAAGGTTCTACTGAGCTTTTGATGTTTAATGAAAATGGGCAGTCTGTCTCCATGGTAGCTGACTTTTCAGGAAACCACCTTGGATGGGGTTAATGACAGCTGTATTTTCTGAATGCTTTGCTTTAGTCAGATAAAGGACAATCAAATAAGATTTTTTTCTGCGTTATCTTTAGCTTAAATGTTTTCACTTTAAAATAATCTTTATACCAACTGTAGGGGTCTGAGTGGGTCTCCACAAAGGTCAGCAGCAGCCATCAGGGAAAGCCAGCACACAAGCCAGGCACACACACACACACACACAAACACACACACTCCAATTCCATGAGTGTGAACACTCACACTGGGAAGGGGTGCAAAGCTTTAAAGGTTAAAACTACCCTGAGAAGGAGTTAGGACTTTTAACGGACTGGATTACCATCAACCGGCAAATTAACTTTTGTTTTTCTTTAGCTATTGGTAAAAATGGGAGCTTCAGAACAAGCAAGCAACCATGGAGCATAAAGGGGTTTATACTTTTTTCCTGCAAGGTAAGTGAAATCTTGCAGGTAGCTTCTACCCTCACCTACATCACAGATGTAGTAAACTAACATTGTTTATACTGTACAACAAAGTGAATCAGCTATATGTATTACTTTAACTCTTATATTGGTTATCTCTCCTGAAAACTGATCAAGTCACTTATTATAGACTCAGCATGAAAAATAGTGTTAAAAACAGTAAATTTCCAACTTGGGGGAGGCTGGGGAATGTTACTTTCAGGCAAATTCCTTCTTATAATTCTCCATTGTGATTTGCATGTGACTACAGCCGGCTGTAAAGCAACATGTGGGTTTGGCATTAGGCAGTTCTCTGTAGAATTATCTGGCTAATTTTGTTTTTTCACACACGCAGAAAAGGCAAGAGACAGACAAGACCCCACCAAAATCAGTAATTGATATCAGCTTAAGCATGTCCTATATGCTCTACAAGGACAAAGAAATCAAGCAAGATCCTGTGGGGCTCTTCAGGGTACAAATCTTTTCTCTCATTTCTTGTTTGTAGAAAATAGGTTTCATTCAGTTTCCTTGACTTTCCCTGAGTTCCGAAGAGCAGCTTCAAACAGTTTCTAATCAGGGAAGGGAGGGAAATGCAGAGACAAATGAGGAGCAGTCAAGAAACAATAGTGCAGTGATGGGTCAGGGTCCTGGATCCTCCTTAAAGAATATATATAACAATATATTTCTGAGCTTTTCTGTAGAAACTAAGGCTCCCACCCAGGTGAAGGATGGTAACTTCAGGCTAAGTACAAGAGTCCTGGAACACTGCCCTGTTACTTCACCACCAACCAATCAGAAGAAAACCTGCACACAGTGGAAGATAGCAAAGACTCTCAATCCCTCCCCAAATGATTAACTGTGATTAATCCCTCTTTTCTCCCTTTAAAAATTTTCATGATTGAGCAAAACTGTCAGAGTTGGTTCTTGGATACTGAGTGCCTTCTCCCCAGGTTGCCAGCCTCCTGAATAAAGCAACCTTTCCTTTCCAATCAGCACTTGTCAAGTATCAGTGTTCGAGTGGCAAGCAGCTGAATCTGAGTTCAATAACAGCAGTCCTCTAACTTTACTGCATATCAGAATCAACAGGGGAGATTTGACAAATATAAATGCTCAGCCGCACCCCATATGAACTACATCAAAATCTCTAAGCTGAGAACCAGGCATCTGTATTTTTAAAAATTCCCCCAGGTGATTGCTATGTGCAGCCAATTCTGAGAACTACTGTACTATGAGGGACCTCTAGGAATGAAGATACTGAATCAAAAACATGAACTCCTGATGGAATTAAGGGATGGAATTAAGGGGTGGAATGGCCTTCTTCCCCAGTTCAGAGGGAAAGCACAAATGAGAGGTACAGGACCTTCAACACAGATTACAACTCTAATTTTATTACTAGACATAGGTACTTATGAGTTGTAGACAAGCACCCCCTCTTCCTCCAGGTGTAATTAGGAAGGTCAAAGATCTTTAGCTCCCTAGGCTGTTCCTAGGCTGTCATTCAGACAATCAATTGTTACACAATCCAAGTGTGAAGAGATTATAGCCACAGGATGCTAACAGTTTTTGTTTCACTGAATGCAAAGATAGGAAATGCTCTTTGCCCTCTGGAAGGAGTTGATAAATTGATAAAGGACTTGAGATAAAGGGCTCTTGCAGAGAACTGAACAAACACCACAAGTGCTCACTTGAGAAGTGACAGTCAAGGTCAAATGAGGTTAGAGAAGAGACAGGAGAAGTCACTGGGGGCTTTATGGGAAAAGGCCTGAGCTGAGTTGGCATACCTTGGGAAGCAAGGGGGTTTCCTGACCTGGGACTATTATTGATGGCTTGGCTTTCTGATGAGTGGTGGTTATAACCCAGATTATTTCAGCCAACAGTTAGTGAACACCTCATATGTGCCAGGAATTGTTCAGGGACCAGAGGACACAAAGTAAATAAAGCATACACCTCCTCTTTACCTTCAAGGGTCTTAGAATCTGACTTCTCCCAATATCACTCTAAATCTTTGGTCTGAATTACTCAAATTATATTTACTCATATTATAGTCAAGTAACTACTCAAATTATCATCATTTTAAGCTAAAAATTAAGTAAAATTTTAAAAAGAGGGTGAATCCTTCCTGACTCTTCTTATATTTTTAACTCATACAGATTTAGGCAAGTTTGTTTAAATAAAGTTTATTTAAACTTTGAATTCAAAGTACTAATTTATAGACTCTTTATGCCCATTGCAAATCCTCCTTGGACAAATCATTCTGAGAGCCCATGTCCTTGATCAAGTCTTTGCCTTGCTGACACCTCTATTTTAGATAGGCAAGAGTCCTGCTTTCAGAAAACCCTCAGAGACTTAGATTAGTGAATAAATAAGAATGCTTTTAATTGACATATCAGGTTCATTTTTGGAAAATTGACCTGAAGAAGTTATAAGTATGGTACTTAGAAATACTTATCTTAGAGGACTACATAAATGGTTCAAACAACTTCCCTGAGATGCTAGTTAAAATCTGAAAAAACTTTTCTTTATATATTTAGATAAGGTACTTTAGCCCATGTCACACCTGTCTGTTGGAAATGACAAAATCTCAAAACTAGGAAAGTTCAAATTAATGATCTTTTATAGTCCTTTCAATACATGGCTTACATCATACCTGGCATTTTTAAAGAAGCAAAATCTAATATGCCGAGAACTACATATATTACTGACATTTAATAAATATCAAAGAGGATAAGATCATTTTTCACTAAAGAATGATTTAGATTACAACATTTTATAGAATTGCTCTCTTCCCAAAAGGAACTTATAAAAGTCCAAGATCTTTCGGAGAGCTTATCCTTAAAAGTCTTTAAAAAACAAGAAATTCAAATTTTAGTTTATACAGTTTTTATACTTAAAAACAATGGATAAAAAAACTTCATAGAAATGTGGACCAAAAAATTAGTATGTTTTGAGCATTGACTATCTACAAAGTACTTTCTTGGGTTAGGCAGAGGGAGAAAGTGAGGCAGGTATGACTGAAACAGAGTTTCTAACTTTAAGAAGCTTGCAGTCCACTAGAAGAGATGAGACATAAAGAAATATCCTTAATGCAAAGTAATTGTGATGTGTCAAAAGACAGGCAAAAACACACAGATATGACATTTCAGACATAGGTAATGGGAATGCAGCAGCAAACAAAACAAAATTCCTGTCTTCAGGGAATTTGTATTCTATTGGGAGAGACGAGTTGTATTACAAATCCATAACCTATATCCACGTCCATATTCATACTTATCTGTATGTGTACATGATGTCTGCAGAATAAGGAGAAGAGAGAAGAGTGACACTATTTTAGATAGGGTGTTCTGAGAATGCCTCTTTCTAATACTGTGTTATTTGAGAGTTGAAAGAGGTAAGGAAATAAGCTAACAGAAACATCCTGGGGAGAAAAGCATTCTAGGCAGGTGGGAAACAAGTTCCAGAAACACTTAAGTGTGGCTAGAGCTCTGTGTTCTGTGGGTGCTGGGAGGGCTCATGAGAGGGTTGGTTAAGAGATGTGGCTGGAAAGGTAACTGGGACCAGATCATCACTCCCCAGTGCCAAGGGCTTTGAAGGTCCTTGAACAGACCTTGGCTTTTACTCTAAGATGGGAGCCACTGGAGAGCTTTGAGTAAAACAATGGGATGATCTGACTTGGGCTCCAAAAGGATTACTCTGATTGCTGTGGGAGGCAAGTGCAGAGAAAGAAACCTCAACAGGAAGATGCATTAGTTTCCTAGGGTGGCATAACAAATTACTGTTACAGGAAGGGGAACCTGTTCCAGGGCCCGAGAGTGGGCTTTTATCTAAAACTCAGAAATAAATTGTACCAGAGACACAGGTGCTGACAAAGCAAGAGACTTTACTGGGAAGGGGTGTCTGGGTGGAGAGCAGCAGGGTAAGGGAACCCAGGAGAACTGCTCTGCCACATGGCTCGCAGGCTTCTGTTTTATGGTAATGGGGTTAGTTTCCGGATTGTCTCTGGCCAATCATTCTGAATCAAGGTCTTCCTGGTGGGTGTGCATGGCTCAGCCAAGATGGATTCCACTGAGAAGGGTTCTGGGAGGTTGGTAGGACATATGGACTAGCATCTCCTCTCTCCTTTTGACCTTTCCTTAATTCTTCCAGTTTGTGGTACCTTGTTATTTCTGAGTTCCTTACAAAGACCTCCTGTAGTAAGATAACTCATGCAAGTGGTTACTATCGTGTCTGGCCAGGGCACATGGTTTTGGTCAGTGGCTCCCCTAACATTACCAGGAAAAAGTACCAGGCAGCTTAAAAAAAGAGAAATTTATTTTCACATTCTGGAAGACTAGAAGTCTGAAATGAAGGTGACTATATGGTTGGTTCCTTCTGGAGGTTCTGAGGAAGAATCCATTTCATGCTGTTTTTTTAGCTTCCAGTGGTAGCCAGCAATCTTTGATGTTCCTTGGGTTGTACACACATTACTCCAATCCCTGTCTCCCACTTCACATGGACGTCCTCTCTTGTCTATGTCTATCTGTACTTTTCTCCTGTAAGAATACTTCACTCAATGACCAGCAAGCTACAGTGCTGGACACCCTATGCCAAACAACTAGCAAAATAGGAACACAATACCACCCATTAGCAGAGAGACTGCCTAGAATCATAATAGGGTCACAGTTACCCCAAAATACAGCACCAGGTGTGGTCCTGCCAACCAGAAAAACAAGATACAGCCTCACTCAACAGAACACAGGCAACAGCCCCCTCCACCAGGAAGCCTACACAAGATACTGAACCAACCATAGCCACTGGGGGCAGACCACAAAAACAACGGGAACTGCGAACGTGCACCCTGAGAAAAGGAGATGCCAAAAACAGTAAGTTAAGCAAAATGAGAAGACAGAGAAACACACAGCAGATGAAGGAGCAAGATAAAAACCCACCAGGCCAAACAAATGAAGATGAAATAGGCAGTCTACCTGAAAAAGAATTCAGAGTAATGATAGTAAAGATGGTCCAAAATCTTGGAAATAGAATGGAGAAAATACAAGAAGCGTTTAACAAGGACCTAGAAGAAATAAAGAGCAAACAAACAATGATGAACAACACAATAAATGAAATAAAAAATTCTCTAGAAGGAATCAATAGCAGAAGAACTGAGGCAAAAGAATGGATAAGTGACCCGGAAGATAAAATAGTAGAAATAACTACTGCAGAGTAGAATAAAGAAAAAAGAATGAAAAGAATTCAGGTCAGTCTTAGAGACTTCTGGGACAACATTAAATGCAACAGTTTCTGAATTATAGAGGTCCGAGAAGAAGAAGAGAAAAAGAAAGGGACTGAGAAGAGATTATAGTTGAAAACTTCCCTAATATGGGAAAGGAAATAGTCAGTCAAGTCCAGGAAGTGCAGAGAGTCCCATACAGGATAAATCCAAGGAGAAACATGCCAAGACACATTTAAATCAAACTACCAAAAATTACATACAAAGAAAAAATATTAAAAGCAGTATGGGAAAAACAACAAATAACATACAAGGGAATCCCCATAAGCTTAACAGCTGATCTTTCAGCAGAAACTCTGCAAGCCAGAAGAGAGTGGCAGGACATATTTAAAGTGATGAAAGGGAAAAACTTACAACCAAGATTAGTCTACCCAGCAAGGATCTCATTCAAATTCGATGGAGAAATTAAAATCTTTACAGGCAAGCAAAAGCTAAGAGAATTCAGCACCACCAAACCGGCTCTACAGCAAATGCTAAAGGAGCTCCTCTAAGTGGGAAACACAAGAGAAGAAAAGGAACTACAAGAACAAACCCCCCAAAATTAAGAAAATGGTAATAGGAACATACATATCAATAATTACCTTAAATGTAAATGGATTAAATGCTCCAACCAAAAGATATAGACTGGCTGAATGGATACAAAAACAAGACCTGTATATATGCTGTCTACAAGAGGCCCACTTCAGACCTAGGGACACATACAGACTGAAAGTGAGGGGATAGAAAAAGATTTTCCATGCAAATGGAAATCAGAAGAAAGCTGGAGTAGCAATTCTCATATCAGATAAAATAGACTTTAAAATAAAGAATGTTACAAGAGACAAGGAAGAACACTACATAATGATCAAGGGATCAATCCAAGAAGAAGATATAACAATTATAAATATATATGCACCCAACATAGGAGCATATCAATACATAAGGCAACTGCTAACAGCTATAAAAGAGGAAATCAAGAGTAAAGCAATAATAGTGGGCGACTTTAACATGTCACTTACACCAATGGACAGACCATTCAAACAGAAAATTAATAAGGAAACACAAGCTTTAAATGACACAATAGACTAGATAGGTTTAATTAATATTTATAGGACTTTCAATCCAAAAACATCAGATTACACTTTCTTCTCAAGTGTACACAGAACATTCTCCAGGATAGATCACATCTTGGGTCACAGATCAAGCCTCAGTAAATTTAAGAAAATTGAAATCATATCAAGCATCTTTTCTGACTAGAACGCTATGAGATTAGAAATTAATTACTTGGAAAAGAAATGTGAAAATCACAAACACATGTAGGCTAAACAATATGTTACTAAATAACCAAGAGAGCATTGTAGAAATCAAAGAGGAAATAAAAAATATCTAGAAACAAATGACAATGAAAACACAGCAACCCAAAACCTCTGGGATGCAGCAAAAGCAGTTCTAAGAGCAAGATTATAGCAATACAATCCTACCTCAAGAAACAAGAAACATCTGAAAAAAACAACCTAACATTACACCTAAAGCAATTAGAGAAAGAAGAACAAAAATACCCCAAAGTTAGCAGAAGGGAAGAAATCATAAAGATCAGATCATAAATAAATGAAAAAGAAATGAAGGAAACAATAGCATAGATCAATAAAACTAAAAACTGGTTCTTTGAGAAGATAAAATTGATAAACCATTAGCCAGACTCATCAAGAAAAAAAGGGAGAAGACTCAAATCCATAGAATTAGAAATGAAAAAGGAGAAATAGGAACTGACACTTCAGAAATACAAAGGATTATGAGAGTTTACTACGAGCAGCTATATGCCAATAAAATGGACAACTTGGAAGAAATGGACAAATTCTTAGAAAACTATAACTTTCCAAGACTGAACCAGGAGGAAATAGAAAATATAAACATACCAATCACAAGCACTGAAATTGAGACTGTGATTAAAAATCTTCTAACAAAGAAAATCCCAGGACCAGATGGCTTCACAGGTGAATTCTATCAAACATTTAGAGAAGAGCTAACATCTATTCTCAAACTCATCCAAAATATAGCAGAGAGAGGAACACTCCCAAACTCATTTTACGAGGCCACCATCACCCTGATACCAAAACCAGACAAAGATGTCACAAAGAAAGAAAACTACAGGCCAATATCACTGATGAACATACATGCAAAAATCCTCAGCAAAATACTAGCAAACAGAATCCAACAGCACAATAAAAGGATCATATGCTATAATCAAGTGGAGTTTATTCCAGGAATGCAAGGATTCTTCAATATATGCAAACCAATCAATGTGATACACCATATTAACAAATAGAAGGAGAAAAACCATATGATCATCCCAATAGATGCAGAGAAAGCTTTTGACAAAATTCAACACCCATTTATGGTAAAAATCCTCCAGAAAGTAGGCTTAGAGGGAACTTACCTAAACATAATAAAGGCCATATATGACAAACACACAGCCAACATCATTCTCAATGGTGAAAAACTGAAACCATTTCCTCTAAGATCAGGAACAAGACAAGGTTGTCCACTCTCAACACTATTATTCAACATAGTTTGGCAAGTGTTAGCCTCAGCAATCAGAGAAGAAAAAGAAATAAAATGAATCCAAATCAGAAAAGAAGTAAAGCTGTCACTGTTTGCAGATGACATGATACTATACATAGAGAATCCTAATGATGCTATTAGAAAACTACTAGAGCTAATCAATGAATCTGGTAAAGTAGAAGGATACAAAATTAATGCACAGAAATATCTTTCATTCCTATACACTAATGATGAAAAATCCGAAAGAAAAATTAAGGAAACACTCCCATTTACCAATGCAACAAAAAGAATAAAATATGTAGGAATAAACCTACCTAAGGAGAAAAAAGAGCTGTCTGCAGAAAACTATAAGACACTGATGAAAGAAATTAAAGATGATACAAACAGATGGAGAGATATACCAGGTTCTTGGATTGGAAGAATCAATATTGTGAAAATGAATATACTACCCAAAGCAATCTACAGATTCAGTGCAATTCCTATCAAATTATCATTGGCACTTTTTACAGAACTAGAACAAAAAAATCTTAAAATTTGTATGGAGACACAAAAGACCCTCAATAGCCAAAGCAATCTTGAGAAAGAAAGATGGAGCTAGAGGAATCAGGCTCCCTGACTTCAGACTATACTACAAAGCTACAGTAATCAAGACAGGATGGTACTGGCACAAAAACATAAATATAGATCAATGGAACAGGATAGAAAGTCTAGAGATAAACCCACGCACATATGGTCAGTTTATTTTTTATAAAGGAGGCAAGAATATACAAAGGAGAAAAGACAGCCTCTTTAATAAGTGGTGCTGGGAAAACTGGACAACTACATGTAAAAGAATGAAATTAGAACACTCTCTAACACCATACACAAAAATAAACTCAAAATGGATTGAAGACCTAAATGTAAAGCCAGACACTTTAAAACGCTTAAAGAAAAACATAGGCAGAACACTCTATGACATAAATCACAGCAAGATCCTTTTTGACCCACCTCCTAGAGAAATGGAAATAAAAACAAAAATAAACAAATGGGACCTAATGAAACTTCAAAGCTTTTGCACAGCAAAGGAAACCATAAACAAGGTGAAAGACAACCCCCAGAATGGGAGAAAATATTTGCAAATGAAGCAACTGACAAAGGATTAATCTCCAAAATTTACCAGCAGCTCATGCAGCTCAATATCAAAAAAACAAACAGCCCAATCCAGAAATGGGCAGAAGAGCTAAATAGATACTTCTCCAAAGCAGATATACAGATGGCCAACAAACACATGAAAGGATCTCAACATCACTAATCATTAAAGAAATGCAAATCAAAACTACAATGAGGTATCACCTCACACCAGTCAGAATGGCCATCATCAGAAAATCTACAGACAATAAATGCTGGAGAGGATCTGGAAAAAAGGAACCCTCTTACACTGCTGGTGGGAATGTTAATTGATATAGTCACTATGGAGAACAGTATGGAGGTTCCTTAAAATACTAAAAATAGAACTACCATATGACCCAGCAATCTCACTACTGGGCATATACCCTGAAAAACATATAATTCAAAAAGATTCATGTACCACAATGTTAATTGCAGCTCTATTTACAATGGAATTTACTCAGCCATGAAAAGAAACAAAATTGAGTTATTTGTAGTTAGCTGGATGGTCCTAGAATCTGTCATACAGAGTGAAGTAAGTCAGAAAGAGAAAAACAAATACCGTATGCTAACACATATATATGGAGTCTAAGTAAATAAATAAACAAATAGATAAATCGTTCTGAAGAATGTAGGGGCAGGACAGGAATAAATATGCAGACGTAGAAAATGGACTTGAGGACTGGGGGAGTGGGAAGGGTAAGCTGGGACGAAGTGAGAGAATGGCATGGACATATATACACTACCAAATGTAAAATAGATAGCTAGTGGGAAGCAGCTGCATAGCACAGGGAGATCAACTTGGTGCTTTGTGACCACCTAGTGGGGTGGGATAGGGAAGATGGGAGGGAGGTGCAAGAGGGAGGAGATATGGAGATAAATGTATATGTGTAGCTGATTCACTTTGTTATAAAGCAAAAACTAACACACCATTGTAAAGCAATTATTCTACAATAAAGATGTTGAAAAAATAAAAAAGTTCGGAAAAAACCTAAGCTGCCTCTCCGACCCTACTCCTGGACACACCACTACCTACACCCCATATTAGGAAAGAGCTTGCTACCTCTCGGGGAAAGAGCAAGAACTTGTTACTTTTTTTCTCTCCCCACTGCTACAGCAGGGGCCCCAATAAAACTTGCCTGAATTTCTTTTCTGGCCTCTAGTCAATTTCTATTTATTGGGGAAGGCCCAGAACCCTGTCCGGTATGAAAACCACATTGTCTTCTCTTGAAATGTTTTGTTGCTCTTCCTGCTGCTATGTTTGATACCTCGGTGGATGGCATCAATGCCCAGCTATTTACCCATCCAGGAACTCGATTGCCACTCTGGGTAGTACTTTACTCCATCCCCTCATTCACATCTAGTCAAGCTTCATTAATGCACATCTAGTCAAGCTTCGTTAATGCAACCTCTATCACATCATTCATATTTCTTCATCCTTTTGTCTATGACTTCAGACTGGAGGGGAAGAAATTTCTCCTCTACCCTCTTAGATTCTCCAGCTGGATGTATGAAATAAACTGACAAGTGAAAGAGTAACAGCAAAAAAGGCATACACATTTATCTGATGATAAAATTTTTATGTGGCATGGAGCAGGGTGTGGCGGTCTTCATAGAAAGAAGAGAATAATTCCAAAGAAATGGCTAATCTTGGAGGCTTTGGTATCATTTGGATGAAGGAGGATACACTTAAAGAGAAGGGACAAGGGCTTCCCTGGTGGCGCAGTGGTTGAGAGTCTGCCTGCCAATGCAGGGAACACGGGTTCGAGCCCCGGTCTGGGAAGATCCCACATGCCGCGGAGCAACTAAGCCCGTGCACCACAGCTACTGAGCCTGCGCGACTGGAGCCTGTGCTCTGCAACAGGAGAAGGCCGCGACAGTGAGAGGCCCGCGCACCGCGATGAAGAGTGGCCCCCGCTCGCCGCAACTAGAGAAAGCCCTCGCACAGAAACGAAGACCCAACACAGCCAAAAATAAATAAATAAATAAATTTATAAAGAGAAGGGACAAGATGAAGAAACGGAACTTTAAGCTTCTAGGGGTGGCAAATTGTAGAAAGGCAAATATATGGGAAGCTAAAAGTGGATAATGACAAGTTAGTGGACTCTCAGTGCCATCTCATCTCTGGTGATAAGATTGCTATTCTCTCCCTGGTATATAAAGGGGAAGGAGGACATCTTCACAAAGGGAATTTGTTATCTTGCTTTCAGGTACATAGTAGGAAGGTAGAGAGCTCGTCCTGTGCTCTTTTTCTCAATTGCTTTCACCTCAAAATAATCATTATGCCAGAGTGACATATTTTCAGGTGACATATTCTGATCTATAAGATCATGTAATCATCATCCCTCACTTGATCTGTAATGATAGCAATGTAACTGGTTTCCCAGGGTCTAATGTCTCCATCCACTTTCTGCATCATAACCAGTGTGGTGTATCTGAGCACATAATTATGACCATGCCACTCTGCTAATTAAAACACTTTTACCTACAGGATAAAGTCCAAACTCTGTGGCCTGGCATATAAAGTCCTCCATGATTTGGGTCCTACTTACTTCTCCCTTCTTATTCTATACCACAGTTCTACAATCAATCCCTTTCCAACTTCTTGAAATGTCTCTGAGAACATCATGTTACTTTGCTTCTCCTGCCTGGAAAGCCCTGACTCCTTGCCCACTACTGACCTGGTGAGTATTTGCTCATCTTTCAAGATGCAGCTTAAGTATTACCTTCTCTATGAAGTCTTTTCTGTCTGCTATCCAATTAAATAGTCTATTTCCTCTTTGGACTCCAATTCTATTCTGCACGTATTTCAACTACAGCACTGTATACATCAGTGTATCTTCCCCACTAGACAGGTGTCCTTTAAGAGCAGGGAAAATATCTTACTTATATTTGTATCTTTACCACATAGCTCAGTGCCTGTTTTATAATATTTAATAAAGTTTCAATAAATAATTCAATGAGTAAGTTAATGAAAAGATGAATATATTTATTGAAACTAAGGATCGAAACTTGGGATCCAGAGCCTTCAGTCAGACGGATGTGGAGACGCTTCTGGAAGTAACATCAGGATGGCTGCCCAAGGAGAACCCCAAGTTCAGTTCAAACATGTATTGATTGGTGATGGCGGTACTGGAAAAACTACATTTGAGGAATGTCATCTCACTGGTGAATTTGAGAAGTATATAGCTACCTTGGGTGTTGAGGACCATCCCATTGTGTTCCATACCAACAGAAGACCTATTAAGTTCAATGCATGGAATACAGCTGGTCAGGAGAAATTTGGTAGACTGAGAGATGGTTATTATATCCAACCTCAGTGCATCATCATAATGTTTGATGTAACACGAAGAGTTACAAGAAAAAAAAAAGTTACAAGAATGTGCCTCATGGACATAGAGATCTGGTATGAGTATGTGAAACCATCCCAATTGTGTTGTGTGACAACAAAATGGATGTTAAGGACAGAAAAGTTAAAGCAAAATCAATTGTCTTCCACCAAAAGAAGTATCCTCAGCACTATGACATTTCTGCCAAAAATAATTACAACTTTGAAAAGCCCTTCTTCTGAAACTGATCAAAGACCCTAACTTGGAGTTCATCGCCATGCCTGCTCTTGACCCACCAGAGGTGGTCACGGACCCAGCCTTGGCAGTGCAGTGTGAGCATGAGCTAGAGGTTTTGCAGACAACTGCTTTCTTGGATGAAGATGATGACCTGTGAGAAAATGAAGCTGAAGCCCAGCATCAGAAGTCTAGTTTACAGTCAACTGTCCTGTGATGTCAGTGGTGCAGCATGTTTGCCACTTTTTTATATAGCTAAGCAGAACGTGTGCTTAATCTTTGGGTTGCTGAAGGAGATGAATGGGCTTTGGAGTGAATGTGGCAGTTAAACAAAATGCCTTCATTTTTTCAGACCTGCATATTTAGCTGTTTTGGAACACAGCTGTTTCCTTCTTGAGTTTCACATATAAGACTGCTACAGTCACATTACAGTATTCAGTGGTGAAATCTTGTTTGTTACTGTCATTTCCATTCTTTTTCATTTAGAAGCAGAATCAAGTTGTATCTGAAATATCTAAAAACAAACAAACAAACAAACTTGGGATTCAGTAGAGGCTGTCATTACTTCACAAAGACAAATGAGATAACTGACCTAAAGACTAGATAGAGAAAAATCATGGAAGAGAAATTATCAAAGAAATAACATATGAAAAATTTTGTAGCTGAAAGAAAACACAAGACTTCAAACTGAAATAGACTGTTGCATGCCAAGTAAGATAAGGGAAAAAGAACTATACTCTAAAACATCATTGTAAAACCCCCAAACCTAAAAAGCCATCCTTTTAAAAATGTATAGTTAGTTGCCTACCCAGAATTCACAAATCCCTCTATTTTCCCAAGAGAAACCTGATATTCAAGTTTCTAGATTTCCATTTAGCTCGTATGATTTAGAGGACACTGGCCTCACCTCCAGCATTAGGAACAGACTCTTATTGGCATACGCCAATCAGAGTAAATCTCCTCCTGAGTGACAGACTCAAGAATGATCATTGAAGCAGCAGGAAAGATTTGTGAGGGGGATCTGAGAATGTTTCTTCTTATTATACTGGAAAGGTTTCTGGAAGTAACTCTCTGTCTCCACCAGTCATGAATGAGGAAGTAGGTACCCCTAAGTGAAGGTAGCTACCCTCCATTCATGAGGCAACCAGATCAACCAACTCTGAAATCCATCCTATCTTGGATTTTCAGTTATTATTTAGGCCAGTTTGAGTTGTGTTTTTTGTTCTATGAGGCTGAAAGCACTGAATAGATATATTCATAGCAATAGAAAAATCAGACTGGGAATTCCCTGGTGGTCTAGGCAGTCCAGTGGTTAAGGCTCTGTGCTTTCACTGATGAGGGCACAGTTTCAACCCCTGTTTGGGGAAATAAGATCCCACAAGCTGCATGGTGTGGTCAAATTAAAAAAAAAATCAGACTGACTTAGTAAATAATTAATAGATAGAAAAGGTAAGGACTAGGAGGTATTTAAAAGGCATAGGTTTCTTCTACCAATGATAAAAAACATGGATCATCAAACTCCAGGGAAATAAAAATTGCACAGAAAGACGTGGTTTAAATAGAAAAGAAATTTAAAATGGCATAATAAATAAATTCGAGCAACTGTTGAATTAGAAGGAAATATAATTAATTTAAACATTATTCTTTATATGGCATAGGAATTCGACTTTGGAACAAAAAGGAAAGAAGCAATATCATTGCTCACTACTTGGCTCTTTACATTATTTATAAAGCTATAAGAATATAAATACTATTTACTGATTTTAGTTTCTAGAATTAACTGAGACAAAGCATAGATATGAACTATGGTTTCAGAATAGAATGTAAATATTCTTAACTTTAGCAATAAATGAATAAGTAAATGACAGCTGGCAACAGCTGGGTTGTGGAAAGGGTTGGTAGTGATAGAGATATGAGGGGCAAGTATACTAGAGGAGCTAGTATCTTTATTTTACTAACTGGCAATCTAGGAGATGCAGCCTGTACATGATGAGTAAGAAAGAGAGGCACAGTACCCAGCCTCCAAATTGGCAGCCAGTGATCCCTGACACTTGGTACTCATGCCCTTGTATGGTCCTTTCCTATATTTAGTATGACTGATATAAGTGTATGACCAGGAAGATCTTGCAGAAATGATGGTGTGTGATTCCAAAGCTAGTTCTTATGAGACACTGTAGTTTCCATGGGGCTTTCTCTCTTGGATCACTTGCTCCTGGTGTATGCCAGGTAATGAGGACACTGGTATAGTCTTGTGGATGTCTATGTGATGAGGATCTGAGGCTTCCTGCCCACTGCTAGTACCAACTTGCAATCCATGTGAATGAGCCGTTCTTGGAAGTGGATGCCTTTGGATGGCTACAGCCCTGGTTAGCATCTCATCAGCAACTTCATGAGAGAACCTATATCAGAACCACCTAGCTAATCCTCTCCTAAATTCTGATCCAAAGAAACTGTGTAAGATAAAAAATGTTTGTTGCTGTTTTAAACAGCTAAGTTTTAGAGTGATTATTTAAGCAACAATAGATAACTGACACAGATTTTAGTACTAGAAGTGAAGTGATGTTATAACAAAAACTGAAGTGTGGGAGTGGCTTGGGAACTGGGCAGTGGGTGGAAGCTGAAAAAAAAAAGTGTTAGTGAAAACCTAAAGTGCCTTGAAGTGACTTTTCGTAGAACCTGGATGGCCTTAGAAGAGGCTGCTGGTGAGAGGTTAAATAAAACTAAGAAAAATGTAACTGAATACCAGAGAAAGGGAATCCTTGTTATGTAGAGACAGAACGTAGCAATACCGCTGCCTGAAGTAACATGGAAAATAAAAAATGTACCTAATGAACTGGGTGATCTAGTGAAGATCTCCACACAGGTGGGTGGATGGTGCCACCTGGTTTCTTCTTGCAGCTTATATTGAAACACAAGAGGAAAGAGATAAGCTGGAGAAATAATTTTTATACAGTAAGAAGCCAGGACTTGATGAAGCCAGCTGTAAAAATTTTTCCAGTCTCTCCAGGTAGGAAACAACACTAAAATTAAGATATGGTTTTTAGTAGAATATAAAATCCTGGGCACTGTCAGGAAAAAGGTGAAGTCAAGGGTGTGGCTATAAAATCTTTTATTAATACCTCAAAAAGATCTAAGAACAATAGAGCTTTCTAAGAAGCTTAAGGGTGCTCTTTCTCAACAGTCTTAGCTGAAGATCAAGATGAAGGGGTTATCATAAAGAAACCCTATGTGTGCATTTCTGCTTAATGGAGTAAATCCCCCCAAAGAAAACTATACTGGAAGAAATATTGCTAGCTTGGACTGAAAGGGACAGAAACATATGAAAAGAAAGAAGCACTGGACCCACAAACTTACAGGCAGGAAGCAAGCAAACACAGGCAACTGTTCATAGAAAAGGTAGGGTGACTCAAAGGATGGCAACAGTAGCCCAGAAGGCAGAGATATGAGAACTATTCCAGGGAAGGAGTAAGACTGAGTCAAGACACTTTCCAATCAAGAGAATTCCAACTGGATTTCAGAATTGATATGGACAAGTGATCACTTTTACTCCACTTTTAAATGGAACTGTCTATAATGGTTTATCCTGTGTCTGTCCCACTACTGTATGTTGAACGTGTGGGGCAGATAACACGTCTCTTTAGTTTACAGGTGTTCAGGTTAACAGGATCTGTACAGTACCTATACTCAAGTAATCACACCTACACTTACACTAATTTAGATGGCAAGGTCCCAGACTTTCAGTAGAAGCTATGAAGGATAAGACTCGTGTGACATCTTGAGAAGAGGTAAGTGTATTTTTTGGGGGGTGGGGGCGGGTTAGATGTGAATCACGGAGGCCAGAGGGAAGAAGATGACCCCATTTCTGTTATCCTTGACCTTGTGTAGTCCCCTCATGCAAGCTCTATAATCCAGAGGCTATTACAGAAATGGTGGTGTGTGACTTTTGAGGCTAGGCCATAAAGCACATGGAAGCTTTCACCTGGCTCTTTCTTGGAACACTTGCTCTGGGGGCAGCCAATGTCTGGTAGTGAAGAACTTAAGTTGCCCTGTGGAGAAGTGCAGATGGCAAGGAACAAAGTCAACACCAACAGTCAGCACCAACTCAACATCCATGTGAGTGAGCCGTTGGGAAGCAAATTCTTCAGCCCCAGTCAAGTTCTCAGATGACTGCAGCTCCAGCTGATGACTTGACTAAAATCTCATGAGCCAGGACCACACACACAGCTAATTTGCTTCCAAATTCCTGACCCACAGAAACTGTGAGGTAATAAGCATTTATTGCTGTTGTAAGTCACTAACTTTTAGTGTAATTTGTTGTACAGCAATAAGCAACTTAGTCAAGAGATTTAAGTACTTTAATAAGAGCAACAAAAGTAACCAATAGAAAGACTAAATACAGTGGAATAATGGTATTGGGAGTAAAGAGTGGGACTAATGATGTGTGTGTAAATGAACAAAACCCTCATCTGTCACATTATTGACTGATAATGTCTAAAATTAGTAAAGAAATAAGTGAGTAAAGTTATTGTTTAGAAATTTGAAAAATTTTAAAAACTAAAGATAGAAACGATTCAGGCCTCTCACCTTCTGAGATGGCCCTTACTCTGTGGAGTGTGTTTCTCTCTAAATAAAACCACTTCTTACCCTAAAAAAAAAAAAGAAAAAAAAAAGAAATGATTCGAAGTTGTTGTCTCTGGGGCAGAGAATTGAGTTTTTAGCCAAATTCATGTTATATTTTGATTTTTTTAAAAAGAATATTGTGGAATTTAAAATACATCAAAAATTAAATCTATCAATATAAATATATATGCTAACAAGTATGTCTATGTCAGATATTTTCACAGCTAATTTAAGAGATGCTTTAAACATTTAGCTTTGTTCTAAACATGAGAAAACTGAACAGGAATATGCCTCAGAATTCTTGTATTCAAATACATCAATATTGTTCTTTAATACTCTTGGGTAAAAATTTTAGAACTGCTGTGTCATACTTTCCACACTGTAAAAGTTTGAATATTTTACAGAAATACTTGTTTAACTAACTAGAAGTCTATCTTCATGTTGTAACTTCAGGAAGTGCAAATGTTTGTTACAAACTCACCTATTAAAATCAAATGACTCAGGGACTTCCCTGGTGGCACAGTGGTTAAGAATCCACCTGCCACATGAAAAATAAATAAGGACTCTGAAAAAGAATAAGAATAATGTCTGAGGACAAACTGTGCCAGTTATTAAGATATAAAGCTACAAGTAATTTTTTTAAACTTACATCTGCTTAGTTTTTTATTGAGTTAAGTATAAAGGCCCAGTTAATCAACTCATTAAATTGGTCAAGGCAGGAAACTTGAACCATGTTAACAGGATTTAAAAAGCAGTTGGTCTTCTGAATAGGCAAAGCAGTCTTGAGGGAAAAAAACGGAGCTGGAGGAATCAGAGTACCTGACTTCAGACTATACTACAAAGCTACAGTAATCAAGACAATATGGTACTGGCACAAAAACAGAAATATAGATCAATGGAACAGGATAGAAAGCCCAAAGATAAACCCACGCACCTATGGTCAACTAATCTATGACAAAGGAGGCAAGGCTATACAATGGAGAAAAGACAGTCTCTTCAATAAGTGATGCTGGGAAAACTGGACAGCTACTTGTAAAAGAATGAAATTAGAACACTCCCTAACACCATACACAAAAATAAACTCAAAATGGATTAGAAAAAAAAAAATGGATTAGAGACCTAAATGTAAGACCAAGCGCTATAAAACTCTTAGAGGAAAACATAGGAAGAACACCCTTTAACATAAATCACAGCAAGATCTTTTTTGACCCACCTCCTAAAGTAATGGAAATAAAAACAAAAAAACAAATGGGACCTAATGAAACTTAAAAGCTTTTGCACAGCAAAGGAAACCATAAACAAGATGAAAAGGCAGCCCTCAGAATGGGAGAAAATATTTGCAAATAAATCAGGGGATAAAGGATTAATTTCCAAAATATATAAACAGCTCGTTCAGCTCAATATTAAAAAAACAAACACCCCAATCCAAAAATGGTCAGAAGACCTAAATAGATATTTCTCCATAGAAGACATACAGATGGCCATGAAGCACATGAAAAGCTGCTCAACATCACTAATTATTAGAGAAATGCAAATCAAAACTACAATGAGGTTTCACCTCACACCTGTTAGAATGGGCATCATCAGAAAATCTACAAACAACAAATCCTAGAGAGGATGTGGAGAAAAGGGAACACTCTTGCACTGTTGGTGGGAATGTAAATTGAGACAGCCACTGTGGAGAACAGTATGGAGGTTCCTTAAAAAACTAAAAATAGAGTTACCATATGACCCAGCAATCACACTACTGGGCATATACCCAGAGAAAACCATAATTCAGAAAGACACATGCACCCCAATGTTCATTGCAGCACTATTTACAATAGCCAGGTCATGGAAGCAACCTAAATGCCCATCAACAGACGAATGGATAAAGAAGATGTGGTACATATATACAATGGAATATTACTCAGCCATAAAAAGGAACGAAATTGGGTCATTTGTAGAGACATGGATGCATCCAGAGACTGTCATACAGAATGAAGTAAGTCAGAAATAGAAAAACAAATATCGTATATTAACGCATATATGTGGAACCTATAAAACAGTACAGATGAACCGGTTTGCAGAGCAGAAATTGAGACACAGATGTAGAGAACAAATGTATGGACACTAAGTGGGGAAAGCAGCAAGGGGTGGTGGTGGTGGTGTGATGAACTGGGAGATTGGGATTGACATGTATACACTAATGTGTATAAAATGGATGACTAATAAAAATAAGACTGTACTGTTTAAAATGCTTCTATGACTTATCTCTGATTCCATGATAAACATCAAATTTCTCAGTCCATCATTCTTACCAAGCTCACTTAATACAAGCTCACCTTCACATTTCCCAGAGATATTTTTCTAATTGATTTGTTCAGAATTTTCTCAGTCTGTCTGTCTGTCTGTCTGTCTGTCTGTCTGTCTGTCTCTCTCTCTCTCTCTCTCTCTCTCTCTCTCACACACACACACACACACACACACACACACACAAAGAAAATGGAACATGGAGGAAATACTCATGGATTTGGCATCATTTCATCTGAGAAAGGGAAGTCTGAAGTAGTTGTTTTCAATTACGTGAAGAGTACTGGTGGAGAAAATAATGAAAACCAGCTGTGTTTCTTCTCAGCTAAGTCTGAAGCAAGGAGGAAATAGGTCAGAAGAGACTAGAGTGACAAACAATAAGATTTTTAAAGAGGTCCACGCTCTTCTATGAGAATTGCTTAGTGGTCTCTTCATTATCTTATTCGCATATCATCTTCACCAAGAACACAACAAATGACAGTTTCCTGACAGCTCTGGTTTCTATCTGACACAAGCGGTTGGATGGGATTATTGCAGGGCAGTGAAGGATTGGGAGATTTACAGGTTACTGTGGGGCAACAGGAATTGGTAGGCCTGCTCTCCTGACTGGGAAAGACTCAGCACTTATCCACTCGCAATGGCCTCCAGATGGAAGGCACACTCAAGACAGAGAGTCACACGGTTAAGCTTAGGAAGCCGCTCTGGATGCTCTTCCAGTGGACTAGAGAGGATCTCCTGCAGGAATGTGGGTGAGTTGCCTCCATGACCTTTACTGGCTGGGTGGGGAAACTAAAGGGACACTCCCAACAGGAAGTAGGCAATAAAGAGAGCATAGAACCATCATAGAATTAACATGAAGGCAAAATAAATCAACGTTTTGCTATTTGGGATTATTTCACTTTTCCCTGTCAAAATATTGAAAAGGAGAAGACTTTTTTTACATTTAAACTCTTTGAAGGGTTATTTTTATTCTGCTGCTTCTTGGCTTGACTTTCTCTATGTTTCCAAGCCTATAGACCACATGGGTGTTTTGTCCCTTGCTTAGTGCTCCAGAAAAGACTCTCCATGGGCGAGGGGCTTCTGCAACCTCTTTGGGGGTAGTGAGGGCAAGATGGGCTCCCTTATGTTGGTGGAATAGTCCAGGGCTATATGACTAAATCGTGTGATTTAAGAGGTGAAAGTGCCTTAGGGAAAATAAACTTTTCTCAGTTGCTGGGGGCATAATTATTTTTCAACTTAATAAATTATAATCTTTATAGCAACAAAGGCTTCTGATGTACCTTAAAATAGAAATGTTTTCATAATAAAGCATATGATGGAAAGGAAAATTAAGGCCAAACGTCAACATGAAAGCAGAGGACTGTCAGGAAACAGAAAGACACAACATGAAGTCCTACATGATTAGCAAAAGTGAGCTAAAATTCAGTTCTATTTCTTGCAGCCAAAATAAGACAGCTGAAATGCAATGCCTCTTGAGGTCATTTACTGACTCGGATTGTGCAAGTGACCAAGAACAGATGGTTTTCTTGGAACTGGGTTTGATTGAAAGGGAGGAAAAACACAAGTTTCCCAAAGACAATCAAGGCTGTCTCTAATATTCTGTCCTTCTTGTCTCCTACCCCCAGGATCCAATCACAGAAATCTACTCTGGCTCCTACACTCCAACCTCTGCCCTGAACCACATCTAAGATGTATGGTAGCAGGAGATCTGGCCCAAGACAACATTATGAAATAGTTTGGGTTTGGGTTTGGGTTTTTTGTTATTATTTGTGCTTCTTTACTCAAACTCTTCCTTTCTCCCTTCTCCGTGTAGCCTTTCTTATTCTTCATTTTTTTTTCCCAAAGCACAGTCCTAGGAGTGATTCCTTGGTCAATTGGTGTGGAATCATGTCCCAGGAGAATGGGAAAATTGCATGGTGTATCTTTCCTGACACTAACAATGGCTTTCAGCCAAGGAGCTTTGAAGGGAAAAATAAGTGGAAAAAAGAATGCTGAAGTCAGGAGGCATGAGTTCCAGTCTTCCACCATTTTCTATTTACTAGCTGTGAACCATTTAGGCAAATCATTTCATTTGCCTGTGACTTATTTCTGAAAATGGCAATAATACATTAATTGCCTAGGGGAAGAATCATTGAGGATCTATTTCTGTAAGAGAGATAGTGAAAGAATAGCCTACAGCCAAGGAGAGTTGAGCAGGCTGGAAGGATAGTGACTGTATGTGTAAAATTTACCTGAGTTGTTTTTTACGCAAACTGACCAGTTCCCCAAGACCATGTTATGATGTAGGAGAGACTTCATTCTCCTATTTGTGGAATCATGATAATATCACAGTGTACCCTTGATCTGCATTAAATACAATTTTTTATTTAAAATATATTTTTACTTTTGATTTTTTGTGTGTGAGTAATTTATTTTATGATGGACTGACGTTTTGGCCCTCAGGAATTCTTGTAAAGTGAAAAAAAGTCTGAGTTAATAAAATTGTGTTTAAATGTAATGAAATTTCTATAAGTACCAAATTTAGCATTTAATGAAGTTAACATGTATTTGTGAACATTCTGTTAAATATTTTTGCATTTTCGCTTTCTCAACATATTTTGAAGCCAATAATGTATTCTGTAGGTTTCAAACCTTCACAAGCTTAAAGTCTTTAAGCACTTTTGGCTCTAGCTCCCTTTGAGCAGAGCAGCCCTCCAGCTGCCTGGTCTCCTGGCAGCAATGAGTGGGATTTTAAATGCTATCCACCTCAGAGAAGTAGTATCTGCCCTGAGCTGCTCACCTAGGGGATTCTATACACTGTCAGAGGCACAAGTCTCCTTTTCACTAGCCTGACCTTAATGCTGTTGCTTGGAGCCTGACAAAGAAAGAGATGTAGAGTCCAACCAGATGTCATTTAATTTCTTTGAAAATTTTGTCCATAATAAGAAAGAGAAAATAAACAAATAAATAAAAAGCAAGATCCAACCAAGATGTGAAGGAAGTTGCTATAACCTTCAGGCTGGGCACCAATTGACTCAAATCAAATTTGAAAATTTAAGAGATAGTATAAATCAGGATAATGGAATCCTAGTCGAAAGAGATAAACCTGGAATCCTATGTCATAAAAGCCATAAACAGGAGCTCAGCATGTGCTAGTGGCCCAGTCATCTTGTTCCAGTTATCTATTGCAGTGTAACAAATTATCCTAAGATTTAGTGGCTTTAAAAGAAACTTGTTATATTTATATTCCACAGTTTTGTAGGTCAGGTGTTCAGATGGTTTCCCCGGGGATGGTTCAATTCAGAAGCACAATATCCGGGGCCCCAGCTGGAATGACAAGGATGGTTGTGGACCGGGACAGCTGGAGCTGGCCAGACAGCTCTCTCTATCCACATATGGCATCTGCATGTGGCTAGTTTGGGCTTTCTTGTAGCATTGTGGACTCAAGTTTGTTAAACTTTTTACATAGCAGCTAGCTTCCTTCAGAATGAGCATTCTTTTTTTTTTTTAATTTTTCTTGTGCTGAGAAATTTTCTTTTTGGTTGCACCATTCTTAGTTGTAGCAGGGGGGCTCCTTAGTTGTGACATGTGAACTCTTCGTTACAGCATGCTTGTGGGATCTAGTTTCCTGACCAGGGATCGAACCCGGGCCCCCTGCATTGGGAGCATGGAGTCCTATCTACTGGACCACTGGGGAAGTCCCCAGACTGAACATTCTGAAGGAATGTTCAGAGGGGAGGAACAAGACTTCCTTTCCATTACATTCTGTTGGTTACAAGCAAGGCACAGATTCTGAGGGGAGGGACTACACAAGGCTGTGGATTCCAGCAGGCATGGTTCATGGAGGGAGCCATCTTTGAAGACTGCCCACCACACCCAGTTTCTTATCCTGACTGAAAGTCTATGGTTGGTAAATATCTCAGGTTCCGATGATGGCAACTCCAATTTACCTGGAATAGGAAAACTCTTGGGAAGGCTTAGAACTGAGTATACAGAGATAAAAAAATCAAATATTAAATAATAATTTGGGGCTAAATTTAGAAATCATTTATATATATGGACAATTTGTTATATGTGTGTATATGACAGAATAGCTTTGTGATTCCAATTTGAAAAGTGTAATTAAATAATTTATTTTGGGCTTGAGTTTTGGGGCAAAAGAGAGACAAGAACAAGTTTGTAAACAATATTGCAATGTTTAAGGGAATTTGGAATTCACTACATTTAAAAAATTAACTTATTTAGATTTAGGAGAGTAGCTAGATAAAAGAGATTTTACTTTCTAGGTTAGGCATTCCAAGTGCTTTAAAAGAAATCAAGTATATTACACTTGCAAAAGTGATTTAAAATGTTTGTAAAAATGTAATTAAGTTGTAAATAGGGTTGCTTATTTAGGATATTTTGTTCAGTACAAACTGATTAAATGGTAATCAAAAGCTTCCTTAAAATGATTGTTAAATTCACTGTATTTATAGATAGAATAATGAAAATGAGCTTAAAGCTTACGTTCAACTAGACTTAAAGAGAACTAGAATTTTTACATTAATAAATTAAAACTTAATTTTTTAAAAATAGACACAGTCTTTGATGTGCAGAAAACCATCCATGCACAGGAGGCACACAAATTGATATTTTTGGTTCCATCCTATTCTTTCCCACCCTACTGAAAGCAGCATTCTCTGCCTTACTCTGTCAGAATTATTAACTTTAGTGCTAAATCCCTGTTAGTCTATTAAAAGTATCAACCTCTTATTTAACACTCTTTGAGTAAGGAAGCAGCCTTAGAGGTGATCAGAAAATGTATCTGAGGGACAGCACATTCCCCCACAGATCCAGTTTGGGGTGCCTGAGCTTATAAGATTGGGCAAAGGGTGCTCTTTTAAAAAAATAATATAAACTCCAAATATAAAATAAGTGATGGAATTAAACATATTCAGATGAAAAAAATCATAATAAATTACAAATTTAAAAACTATTACAAAATCCAAAGAGATAACATAATTTTATCAACCAACTGCCTGATCCATTCTATAATATTGTTTTTCTACCTTTTTAAACTGTTTTGGCTACATACTTTGATTGCCTATTCATACAGTGGTTTTGTAATAGAAAAATAAATAGAATAGAAAAGGTTATACATTTTTTCCCTCTAGTATAAATGAACAGTTCTTCATTATTATTACAAAAGTTTCATTCAGCTTCACAATTTTTGTTGATAATGTGATGTGAATTTTTTAAACTTTTGTTAAACTTGAGTCATCCTCTAACAGTTTTCTTTTATAGGTGGGCTTTAAGATTTGGAGCACATTTCCATAGGCTAGCATCTGGATCCATACATTTTAAAGTTTTTCCTACTCTATCTATGACCTCCTAAGTTAGATCACAGATATGTTCATGTCTCAGTACAATTGCTAACCTTCACTTTTATGTACAAATGCTGAATGGTTGGCACAGCAGGTAGTAGGAGTTTTCTTAGAAGCCATGTTTATGCCATAATAGATAGCAGTAGCAAGATTATATTAGAATGAACCTTGAAATATAGCCCATTAAACCAAAATTAAATGTATTGCTAAATCAGCTTCCACTCAAGAAGACCTCAATAATGGTGCTGTCTCTCCAACACTACCATGTGACAGAGACATCCAAGTCATAAAAGAAAGTGGTCCTAACCAGTTGTGGAATAAATATTATTTTATATAGGATAAATATTATTTTATAAGGATAAATAAATATCCTACTTTTGAAATTTTACAAAAATGTATAACCATGTGATCATATAGCATATGTATAGTTGTGTTGAAATTTAAAAAAATAATTTAAGTTTGATTATATATGCAAAATATGCTAATCGTAAATCATTTGAAAATTACTTAAAGGTATAAGGAAAAAAAATAGAAGCTGCCCATCATTCTCTGACCAAGATGTAATTGCTCTGAATGTTTTTGAATGTTCCTTGTGAAATTTTAAAAAACATAGTTGCAGTCAAAGCTGCAACATTTTGATAAGGCCAAGCTGAAATAATTGCTTTGGCCACTTGGACCATTCCCCCCCCCCAACCCCCTACTAGGATTGTATACACTGTATAAAAATGGCTTCACAAAAATGTAAAAGAACAATATAAACAATTCACCAAGTAACATATGCAAAATCTTCTGTTCTGCACCTGCCTGACAACAACCCACTCCTCATCCTACACTTGAACTTCATTTTAACCACCCAGAGTGATTTTTTTTCTCTTTTAGCTTTTTATTTTGATATTATACATATATATATATATATATATATATATATATATATTTTTTTTTTTTTTTTGTGGCTGCATCACATGGCATCCAGGACCTTAGTTCCCCAGCCAGGGATCAAACCCATGCCCCCTGCAGCAGAAGCGCGGAGTCCTAACCACTGGACTGCCAGGCAAGTCCTTGGTATAATTTTAGACTTGCAGAAAAGTTGCAAAAATAGTACAGGGAGTTTCCAAATACTCTTCACCCAGTTTTTCCTAATGTTAACATCTCTAACCATAGTACTATTGTCAAAATCAGGAAATTAACATTGATATGATGCTATTAACTAATCTACAAATTTTATTTGCATTTCACTAGTTTTCCCACCAATGTTCTTTTCCTGTTCTGGGAATCAACCCGGGATTCCACATTATATCTAATTGCCATATCTCTGTCACCTCCTTTATGACAATTCCTTAGTCTTTCTTTGTCTTTTATGACTTTGGTACTTGCAGGGTACTGCCCAGGTTTTTTGTAGAACATACTTCAGTTTGGATTAGTCTGATGTGTTCTCCTGATTTGATTGAGTTTATGCATATTTGGCAAGAATACTACTACAGAAGTGATGGGCTTTTCTCAGTGCATCACCTTAGGAGATACATAATGTCTATATGTTTTGTTACTGGTGATGATAACTGATCACTCAGTTATGTTGGCCTCTGCCAGGTTTCTGTTCTGTAAAGTTACTGTTTTTCCCCTTGTAATTAATATCTATTTTGTGGGTTGATGCTTTGAGGCTTTGTGAACATACTGTTTTTCATCATACTTTCACTAATTTTAGCATTCATTGATGATTCTTGTCTGCACTAAAGGACTTTTAAAAACTAGAGTACAGAATTTGGGACCCAAGACAATAAGGCAAGATTACGACGTATCCATCCTTGAATTTTTAATTTTTATTAATCTTTCAGTTTGTGGAATGTCTTTTAAATATTTTTTTCAAGGAAAGTAATACGAAAATGTTTCTTAAGCCCTGTTACAACGAATATTTATTTTTGTTGCCCTCACTCATGTGGTCTAACCCAACTGAGCTACAGTCTTCACATTAAAAACTTGATGGGTGTTGCTCCATTATTTGTTACTGTCAAACTTTCATTTTTTAATAGAAGTAGCTGCCCTTTTTATTTTCCTGAATTCCTGGAGAGTAATTTTTTCCTTGTAATTTGAAAGTCCAGTCAAGAATAGGTATAGTGATGTCTTTTAGCGATTTTTGTTTGGAAGATGGCACTTTTAGTCTGCATATTCACTTATATATGCATACATTCAGATATTTCCGATTTAGAAAAAGTTTACTTTGCTAAGTCTCTCATCGGTGCTTTCATTCTTGGTGTCCTGATTTCTCCCTGAGGATCATGCATATTTCTGAGGTAGGATCTTGCTTCTTTAATTGTCTATACTTATTGTCACCTTCACTGTTTTATCTATTTGACCTTTCCTTTACATTGTAAAAAGACCTCTCAAATTTCTCATCTATATCAATCATTCAGTTTTCTGTAGTGTTATTTTATTCCTTATCCCCTTCAAGTGGTATTTATTCTGTTGAATTTCTAATTTGAGAGGAAATCTTCACTTGATACAGCTCCCTTTTTATCTCATCTTCTTGCCTTTTCATATCAGACTGTTCTTTATTATTTTGTCTTCCTATTTAATACAGATTATAGCTTCTCACATATCACTGAGAGTAGTAAATGATTTTCTAAAAGTTTCTTCTTTTAGAAGTTTCTATAACTTCAGGGTGATGTTTGCATTCCTCAATCTTGAAGTTTGGTTTTGGTTTATTTTTTTAAAATTTTAAACAAAGTCCATATTTTTTTGTTTCCTATATACTCACCCTTGAATGAGGAAAATCCCATCAGACCTGTATTTTTACAGCAGGCAGAGTGTGTGCTTTTCCCTGGTGCCCCTGTCTAGCTTAGTGCAGTTGTAGGTCCTGCTTCTTACAGAGGGCTGGCAATTAGAGCCTTTAAGCCTAAAACCTAACAAATGTTCCTCTACTGTGGCTGCTTTGAACTAAAGTGGAATAATTTCCTGTGACTTCCTGGCTCTCTGATAATTCAAACAGATGGCATGTATTCAAAAATCTACTGCTTTCAGATTGCACTGTTTCTGTCTTGTTCACTGGTTATATTGATTTAATTGTGAGGACTGCAGATGGTCCTTATCTTTCATATGATAAAACTTTTTACAACCTTTGTTTTTGAACATTATTCCCTAATTCCTTCGAGTACTCAAAATTTTTGATTATGTGATGGTTGATATATACCCTACTACTCAGAATGCACTACCTTATGTTATAATAACAGGGCTGGGATTCATAATTCTATTATAGAGATGTGCTAATTTTGGTGAGCACTAATACAAACTACACATGGGATACACATATGAATACAAACTACACATATGATATACCGTTGACCCTTGAACAACATGGGGGTTAGGGGTGTCAACCCTCCCCACAGCCAAAAATCCACATGCAATTTACAGTTGGTCCTCTGTATCCACATGTTCTCCACATCTGCATATTCCATCAACCATGGATCATATAGCATTGTAGTAATCATTATTGAAAAAAATCCTCCTATTAGTGAACCCACATAGTTCAAACTTATGTTGTACAAGGGTCTACTGTGCATGTTTATATATACATATATATATTTATATACACACATATAAATATTTTATATATATACAAAATGTACATATGAAACAGATGTATATTATGAAGTATAATTAGAAACTACCACCCAAAATAATATCTACATATTACCAATAACATTAAATTTACCTGTGTATTTATCCCTAATCCCTCCCTCCCAGACATAACTTTATAGAATTTTGTATTTATAATTTCCTCTCTTTTAAAAAACATGGTTAACATCACATATAAATATGTTTCTAGTTATTTAGTTTTGCCTTTTATCCACCATATTCAGACTTTTATACATACACCGACATACACAATTTTTGAGCTGTTGCTTACTGGTCCTATCTTCCAGCCAACAAGTTATATTTTAGTACTATCATCATCTTTGTATGTTTAACAGTGTTTGTGGAATTATTTGAATATCTTAGTTCATCCTTAGTTCATAAATGAAGTAGAAAATGGGAAAAATAAAAGTGTTGATGCTAGTAATAGGAAATTTATAAACTTCATATAAGAATAGAAATAATGAGGAATATCAAAATTTGTTATTTTAGCCTTGATGAGATGTTCATTGGGTTTAATCCATATCACTATAGGTTCACTTGTAAAGAAAATGAAAAAGGAATAAGTGAATTCTAGGGGGTTCCCTGGTGGCACAGTGGTTGAGAATCTGCCTGCTAATGCAGGGGACACGGGTTTGAGCCCTGGTCTGGGAAGATCCCACACGCCGTGGAGCCACTGGGGCTGTGAGCCACAACTACTGAGCCTGCACGTCTGGAGCCTGTGCTCTGCAATAAGAGAGGCCATGATAGTGAGAAGCCTGCGCACCGTGATGAAGAGTGGCCCCTGCTTGCCACAACTGGAGAAAGCCCTTGCACAGAAATGAAGACCCAACACAGCAAAAATAAATAAATTAATTGATAAACTCTTACCCCTAACATCTTCTTCAAAAAAAAAAAAAGAATAAATGAATTCTAGAAGTACATTTGAAAGATAGAGTGTAATTAAATAATATAATATATTAATTGACTTTTCTATCTATTTATAAACATGAATTATGCTCAAAGTTAAAGGACTATGAATTCATTCTTTCCAACATCCAGTTAACCAGGGCTCTTTCACTTCCCTCACTTCCCTAGTTGGATTCTTAGAACTACAAGCTTCATATGGATATAGGAAGGGGGACACCAATGTGGAGGCAGAGTAGCCGAGTAAACTGGGTGGGACTCAAACTTAGCTGCCCAGTCTTCTGGATGGTAGAGACTTTGTTTTCCTGACCTAGGGAAAGTGTAATGGAGGGATGGTGCATGAGTTGGTCTTTTTTTCCTATTTTTGTATAAGCAATCTCAAAGTCTTAATGGTGGCAGAACAATGAGTTTTATCTCCATATTCAGTTTTCAATTATTCAAACAGCCTTACCATTTGTGGAAATTCATCAAAGAATTTAGCATTATTTTGATTATCAGTTTTTATGTATCAGGATTTCTTATTATTTTTTTTTTTTTTTACTTCTTTTCAGGTATTTTACTTGAGAAAGAAGAGAGGTTGAAGGGATGGCTAGCCAGATGTTATTTTTAACCAAAAGTCAACAGTTAATATTTGTAAGGAGAACAAATATAGGATCAAACATAGTAGTGCAAATCACTTCAAAAACTCTTGTTTCAATTCAGCTTCCCATCAATGCTCTGAAAGAGAAAGGTCAATATGGGAGAGAAGTCTCAAGTTTCGTGTTATGGCCTCTTCACAATCACTGGAGTCATGAAGCTTTCTGGAGAAGGGTTAGTACTGAGTATTATATTACAAACTGTAATAGGGAAGAGCAAAATCTGACTCCATGTTGGATCTGTTTCTTTTACTTTAACCTTTGCTTTTCATCGCTTTCGTTATTATAATCACTAAAAGGATGCTGTCTATAGCTGTAAGCATACATAAAGACCTGCCACAGCGAACTCTGCCCACCTGTGAATGGCTGCAGAAAAGAAGTTAACACATCCCCTCCCTGATGCAGGCCAAGCAAAGAGATGTCTTGCAAAACTAATGGCCTTTTTACTTTACTTCCTCACCTCTTCCCCCTCTCTGTTCTATAAGAGAAACTGGCATCCAGACCCTGATAAGAGGTTTTTGGGGACACTAGTCCACCATCTCCTTGGTCTAATGGCTTTCCAAATAAAGTTGTTATTCCTTGCCTCAGTACCTTGTCCCCCAGTTTATTGGCCTGTTGTGCAGCAAGCAGAGAGAGCTTGGAGTCAGTAACAAAACCAGTGAGTAGAATAGGAAATCATGTGTTTTAACTGATATAAATGAGTAGATAAATAAATGTGTGTGTGCGGGGTAAGAGCCATTCCTTATAGTAGACTATTATTTAATAAATGTGGAAGTGATGATGGAAATAGAAAATCCCTCTTTGTAAACCATCATAGTTGTATTTGGTATAGGCAGGAGTCATCCATGGATGTTGAAGTTTCTGTGTAGAGGAGAAAAAAACAATTTTTCTTCTACCCTTCTAAGTCCTCAGCTGAGCATCCCCTATAATAAGACAAATTAATAAGAGGAAAACAAACATAAGTTTAATAAAATAAAAATAAAAACCTCCTGTATACATGGGAAATACACGGAAAAACTGAGAAACTCCCTGAAATGGCCCAAGACACAACCTTAAATACCATCTTTGATTAAAGGCAAAAGAAATGTTAGGTGGTGGGGAGGGAGGAGAGGCAGTTATAGGAGGTTATCAGGAAAAGCACAGTAAATAAGGGTAAGATTGTTATGCAGATTTAAGTAATGACTTTTCCATTGATAAGAGTTTCTTCTTGTTTATAGCCTTCTTTCATCTTTCTGGTACAGAGACAGATACATTCTTACAAATGGAGATTTCCTGTATAGATGCAAATGTTCTTTACAAAATGATAATTGCTACTCTGTTTTCACAGCTTCTCTTGTGTCTACTGTTTCTTAAAAATAACCAACAAGATAACCCTTTGCCAAAGAGGTATATTTTGGTATTCTACTCCCCTTCAGTGGGTAGAGGTTTAGTGAGGAAAAGAATATGAGTGTAATATTGGAGTATCTCCTTACAAAGTTCTGATCAAACACATAGTGTCCCTCGTGATGTGCAAACTGAGAAGGGAGCAGCAGCCATTCTCTGGGATTCCTGCCAAGCATGCATGGCCTGAGTCTGGTAAGGGGAAATGTTGGATGGACCCAAATTGAGGGGCAGCTTACAGAAGGAAAAGCCTGAATTTTTAATACTGTCAAGGACTATGAGTGCAGGACTGAGAACTGTTCCAGACTGAAGGAAACTTATGCAACATGATGCTATGGTGTAAATGATTGTGCCTTCTCGAATTTGTATGTTGAAATCCTAGCTCCCAATGTTATGGTATTAGGAAGCAGGGCCTTTGGGAGGTGATTAGGTCATGAAATTACTGCCCTTATAAAAGAAGCCAGAGAGAGCTCCCTTGCCCTTCCACCACGTGAGTAAAAGATAGAACATGATACCCCAAAATAAGCCTTTTTGGCATAAGGATTATTTTGAGCTGATTATTTTGAGAAACTGCAGACACAAGAGAAACTCTGAAAATAGAGTAGAAGTTACCCTTTGTCAAAAGAATTCTAAATTTATAAAGGAAATTTACATTAGAAAGAAGGCTTCTTTCAGGAACAGAGCTATTACCAGAGTTAACTTTTTCACCTGAGAGACTTAGCTGCATGGCAGGGCAGGCTTTTATTTATTTATTTTTAACCAAACATCATCTCCTCGTCTTGTCTTGCTATGAATTGCCTTCCCTGCTTTGCAGTCCCAGACTCCTACCCCTTTCCTTAGCTCAGGAGGGTACATAAGCCTCAAAGGTCTGGCTGCCTTTTGAGTCTCTTATCTTTGTGGACCTCCCATAGGTATGTACATAATTAAATATTTTTCCCCTGTTAATCTGTCTTATATTACACAGGGGTCTCAGCCAAGAACTCAGAAGGGTGGAGGGAAAATTATTTTTCCTCTCCTACAGGAGGATACAATGAATTACTTGTGATCAAAAAGAGGGCCCTCACCCAACCATGCTAGCATTCTGATCTTGGACTGCCAGCTTCTAGAACTATGAGGAATAAATGTTTGTTGTTTATAAACTACCCAGTATGCCATATTTGGTTATAGCAGCATAAACAGACTAAGACCTATAACAACTAAATACAGCACCAGTTTCTGTGTAGGATTCTGAACCAGAAAGGAAAAAGAAAGGTTGTTAGGACAACTAGAAAATTTGAATGGAGCCTACAGATTGGATGCTTATGTTGTTACAATGTTGATTTTCCTGTTTGGGAGGGTTATAGAGTGGTAATATAAAAAGTAACCTTGTTTTTAGGAGATACACACTCTAGTATTTAGAGGTGATGGAGCACCATGTCAGAGAGAGACACACATATCATAAAGAGAAAAGGGGGAGGAGGAGAGTACATATGATGTAGTGTTAAAAAACAAAATTCAACTGAATATATTTAAAGATCAAATTGGCTTTATTCAACAATTCATGAATTGGGCAGTATCCCATCTAACAAATAGAGAGGCACTCCTCTGAGTTGCAGAAAAAGGAAAGTTTTTATAGACAGAAAGGGTACAAGAAAGGAAATTTTTCTAGCAAAAATTGGGTAGTTTCAGGCTTATATCACCCTCCTTTGGGGGACAGAAGGGGTCTTTGAGAATTATCTCACTAGTGCTGATCAGGGAATTCCATACTGACCTGTTAATATTACATTCCTGGGAGAAGTTGAGACTGCAATTAGGTTAGGTGTTAAGTCTCAGTTTGCTCATATGGGGCTTAGCACAAGTGACTCCATTTGGGACCTGTTGCTGCTTCTTTTTTTTTTTTTTAACAATTTCCCCCTTTTCATCAGACTCTTAGCTTAACTGAGAGGTGAGATCAAAATTTAAGCCATTAGTGTCCCTCCCAATTACTGCTCTGAAGTTATCATACATCTTGTTAATCCTCTGTGTAGTATTCACAGGTTATGTATTTTGTTGAATCTCTGGCATTCACAGGTCATGACTTCAGGTTCACATGTTTTTAGTTGGTCATTCTCTTCATTTCTTTTCTGGCATTCTAGTGTTATGGAAATCATTTTCTTGGTGGTCAGTGGCTACAAACACACATTTAAAGCTTTTGAGAGAATACAGCGTGCCAGGGAGACTACTATGATTATTATAAACAGAATAACTCCCACTGTCTAAAGTTCACTTCAAAGCCATGGTCCCCAAGACCCTAACCAATCAGAAGCAAATAAGTCAAGGAAAGACCCTTTTGAAGGAGTTACATTTTTAAGCCAAGTGTCTTGTTCAACGATCTTATATAAATGAGTTTCAACTTCCCCAGAAGTATTAATGCAAGTATAATAGGTGATGTTGGCCACAGCACAGACAGCTCTTTGCTCTATTAAAAGATAATCAAGGACCATCTTAAGAATAACTTTGGCCAGAGAGTCTAAAGATTTTGTAGAGCTGCTACTGTCTTAACAGTGGATTCTGCAATATTTTCGAGCATTAAAGAGAGATTCCTGATCATATTTTCATTCACTCCTAAGTTGTGAGGTAGGGCCCTGCTAAAGGAAGAAAATTCTGAGTCATGAATGCCTCCTGGTAGGGTCTTTCTAACTAGGTGATATAAATTCAGGGGAGTCAACTAGTGAGGGGTGTTAGTTCATTTGTGAGAAGTTAGGGGCACAGTCAGATAACCTAAAAGGCATTGCCCAGTTATGTACCAGCTATCAAGGCATTCATGGGCCCAAGGAGAATGACAACCACCACAGACAAAAACAAACTATGTTGGGACAAAACTATAATTCAAAAAGATACATGCACCTCTATGTTCATAGCAGCACTATTCACAGCAGCCAAGATATGGAAACAACCTAAATGTTCATTGACAGATGAATGGATAAAAATGTGGTACATGCATACAATGTAATACTACTTTGCCATAAAAAAAGGAATGAAATGATGCCATTTTCAGCAACATGAATGGACCTAGAGATTATCATATTAAACGAAGTAAGTCAGAAAGAGAAAGACAAATACCATATGACATCATTTATGTGTGGAATCTAAAATATAACACAAATGAATTTATCTATGAAACAGACACAAACTCACAGACATAGAGAACAGACATGTGGTTGCTGTGGGGAGGAATGTATTCAGAGTTTGGGATTAGCAGATGCAAACATATATAGTATGGATAAGCAGCAAGGTCCTACTGTATAGCACAGGGAACTACATTTAATATCCTGTAATAAACCATAATGGAAAATAATATGAAAAAGAAGGTACATGTATGTATAATTGAATCACTTTGCTGTATGGCAGAAATTAACACATTGTAAATCAACTATACTTCAATAAAATAAATTAAAAATAAAAACCTTGTCGGGGCATAAATGATTCTCATTAAGGTGGCACTGTTATTGGATTCATTTGCAGGGATTGTTGCATTTGCCAGGGGTCAGTAAGGTTTTCAATGCACTTGGAAAGTAAGTCTCTTAGCCTGAAATAAAAAGTTATTTGAAATACCTTGCAAAGAAGGGTGCTGCTGGTGAGATCATTTTGTGATTGGGGGCAGATCCGATTTAGATAATTATGATAATGTGGGTGTGCAGGTGTACTAAGTTTATATATAATTAGACAAGTACAGTTATAATCACAGAAAGGTGAAAACAAGGCATTGGATGTCCTGGTCGTAAAAGTTGATCTCAGGGGACTTCCCTAGCGGTCCGGTGGTTAAGACTCCATGCTTCCACTGCAGGGGGCATGGGTTTGATCCCTGGTTGGGGAACCAAACTGAGATCCCACATACCATGCGGCACAGCCAAAGGAAAAAAAAAAAGTTGAACTCGATAAAAGATTTCCAAGAGGGGTCAGTCATATTTGTGATGACATTGGAAGTAAAAGATAAATTGATCAAGGGAGGACCAGGGGGTTCCTAGCATCACAGATAAATTTGAATCTTTGATGACAGATCTAGCAGCCTGAAAGTTTACCCCACTTAGCAATGGCCTGTGAGATGTAGATGATGGTATTATTTTTCCAGGCCAATGTCAGAGTAAAGGAAAGAAAGAGAAGAAGAAAAGTTTCCATGTTTCAATAGAGTATGAGTCTTGATCTGGCATCTTGGGCAAAAGTAGTCCCCCTGTGTCAGCTACTTCTTTTCCTTATCAATTTGATCCAGTGTCTGCATAGGACCAGATGTCAGATGGACACTTTTTCAGCTGTGAGACGTGTACTCAAGGCTCAATGCTTTTTAGTTTTCCATCAGTGTCAGTGGTCAGGAGCACTGGGTAAGGTCCCTTCCAAAAGGGTTTGAGGGCTGCCCTCCTTTGCTAACATTTCCAGAATACCAGACACCAGACTCTAGACTGTAACCAACAGGATCTTTTGAATTTTGATCCAGGAAAGTTTTTGTAACCTGTTGATAATAGGCTTTAACATAAGACATTAAAGACATATCCTAGCTAGTCATACTAGCATGAGATAACAAGGGATCAGCAGAAAAGTGTATACCAATGGACATTGGTCTGCCAGTGACTATCTCCTGTAGAGTGAGTTTACGTCTCCCAAAGACTGTACAGCAAATAGCAAAACCAAAGGCAATGCATTAGGCCAAGGGATTCCAGTAGTTTCAGCAGGTTCTGAGATTTTAAGTTTGAGAACCCTGTTAGTCCTTTCAACCTTGCCTGATGACTGAGGGTAATAGGGACAGTGATAATTCTGAAAAGTTTACAACATTTTTGTTAAGGCTTGTGTGATTTGCCCAGTGCAGTGTGTGCCTCAATTACTGGAGATTGTGGAAGGTATACCCCGAGCAGGAAACATTCTCTAAAATTTTCTGTGCCACTGTGAGGGCGCTGGCTTAGCAGCAGAGGAAGGCTTCAACTCATTCAGAAAACATCAATACAATGACAAGAATATATTGATAAGCCATACTAAGTGACAGCTGAATGAAATCCAGCTGCAGATGTTCAAAGGGTTCAGAAGGAGGAGGTCTCAGGCCTCTGGGAACAAAAATAACTTTTCCAGGAACATGGACCTGTCAGGTCAAACATTGATGGCTAACTGGTTTTGTAACTTTATAGAAGTCTCCCCACCAATGTTATTCAAAATTTAAGTCATTTTGAATGCACCATGATGGAAAAAGAAATGCAAAGAACATAAAATGGGGTTTGCCAGCGATCTGAGAAGAACCAAGCAGCTGTCTTGGGCTTCCCATTGCCCAGACTGTTCATTGAACTTACAACCACTGTTTGCCCATCTTAATTTCTCTGATTCAGGAGTAGGCTGCTGCCATGTTGCAAGGACATCAGGATGGCAAAAGTCTGGGAAATAGGAGTCATGGACTTCATTCACATGTGCCACAACTTTAAAGATTCTGCTGTTGCCTTTGTGTGAAAGACAGCTAGGGCATCTCCCTGATAACTCAGGTGCAGTCTTCTTAGTGTGAGCCTCAATTTTGATAACAGCAATTTCAGAAAACAAAAAAATAACACTAATAAGTTTGTTTGCTTGTTGTTCATTTTTGATTGGCATCCCAGTGAACATAAGAAAACTCCTTTGTTTCCATAGCACTCTCAAATCATGGCTGACCCCAAAGGCATGCTGGCTATCAGTATAAATATTAGTTTGTCCTTCTGATAACTGGCATCCTCTGGTAAGAACATGGAGCTTTGCTTGTTGGGCTGATTTAGCTTGTGAGAGAATTTTCCACTCGAGTAATTCCTATTGGGTAGTAACAGCATAACAAGCTTAGACATTTCCTTTTTAATTTTTGCAATATGACCCATCAACAAAGATTAGATCAGCGTTAGACAAAGGGGTGTCCCATAAATCAAGATGCAGTGTCCCTAAATGGGACGTTATTACCTTGCAGTCCTGGGGCTCACCTTTGTCAGGCAGGCGTAGTAGAGTAGCAGGATTAAGAACGTTGCAATGTTTAAGACGAAGATTAGGTGGTGAAAACAGAAGGATCTCATAGGAGCTTAGTCTGTTTGTGGAGACATGTTGAGTCAATTCAGAATTAAGGAGGTTTTGCAAAATTCAAAAAGAGTCATGTACCAAAATGTTCATTGCAGCTCTATTTACAATAGCCCGGAGATGGAAACAACCTAAGTGCCCATCATCGGATGAATGGATAAAGATGTGGCACATGTATACAATGGAATATTACTCAGCCACAAAAAGAAACGAAATTGAGCTATTTGTAATGAGGTGGATAGACCTAGAGTCTGTCATACAGAGCGAAGTAAGTCAGAAAGAGAAAGACAAATACCGTATGCTAACACATATATATGGAATTTAAGAAAAAAAAAATGTCATGAAGAACCTAGGGGTAAGACAGGAATAAAGACACAGACCTACTGGAGAACGGACTTGAGGATATGGGGAGGGGGAAGGGTGAGCTGTGACAGGGCGACAGAGAGGCATGGACATATATACACTAACAAACGTAAGGTAGATAGCTAGTGGGAAGCAGCCGCATGGCACAGGGAGATCAGCTCGGTGCTTTGTGACCGCCTGGAGGGGTGGGATAGGGAGGGTGGGAGGGAGGGAGATGCAAGAGGAAAGAGATATGGGAACATATGTATATGTATAACTGATTCACTTTGTTATGCAGCAGAAACTAACACACCATTGTAAAGCAATTATACCCCAATAAAGATGTTTAAAAAAAAAGAATTAAGGAGGTTTTGGACAGCATGTGGAGTTTATTAATAAATGTCATTCCTAGAGTCAATCTGCTGAGGCTTCTACTAACCTTGTGAATGCAGCTATACCCTTAAGGCACTTGGGATAGGCAGAGGAACGGAATCAACTGCACGCTATAATAAGCAGTAAGCCTATGTATATTGCTATGTGCTACATAAGCATTCCCAGGGCTTGGTTCTTTCTCTCATGCACAAATAAAAGGTTTAGAATAGTTAGGTAGCCCTAAGGCAGGTTTTTTTGTGCAGTACCTGTTTTAGCTTTCTAGAGTCCTGCTCATGTTTACCTTCCCAAGGAAGGGGTTCAGGGAATAAAATGTTAGGAAGTTCATAAAGTAGGAAAGCCCATAGAAACAAACTAGGAATCCATCGCCTATAATAATAGCCAGGTCCAGAAGTCCTCAAAGATGTCACTTAGTTGTGGGCCTAGGAAATTCTTGGATTTGCTTAATGCTTTTTGGAAATAACTGGATTCCTTCAGTGCTTAGATTTTGACCTAGATAGTAAAGTGTCTGGAGATCATTGTCATTGTTTTTTAGAGACTTTATGTCCCTCTTCAGCTGACGGTAACAGCAAATAAGTAGAATCTTTATGGATGTCTGTTTGGTAACACACACAGCAAGAGGCTTGTCTACATATTGTAAAAGAGTCAATTTCCTGGGATACTAGAGGGTACTTAAATCTGGGTGGAGCAATTGGGAAAATTAGAAAGGGCCTCAGTGAACCCTTGAGGCTTGACTGTCCAGGTATATTGCTTATTGTTTCAAGCAATGGCAAATATGTATCTACAGGGATGCTGAAAAAGGCCAAACAAAGGTCCACAACAGTGAACCATTTTGAGTCTGGTGGAACCTGTGAGAAAAAGGTGTTTGGGTTTAGAACAACTAGGAAACAGGGAGAGAGCTATCTTGTTAATAACTCTCAAGTCCTGGACAAATCACCATCCCCACCCATTAGGTTTCCAGACAGGACAAATTGGCATGTTACAAGGGGACATGTACAGGAAATGATTGGTCCCTGGGCGATTAGGTCTTCTACTGTTGGTGTGTGGCCTTGCATGGCCTCAGGCTTTAATGGATGTTGAGGCAATTTAGAAAGAGGTTTAGTCATATCTATTTGAATTTTTATAGACTCTGCACTTTTTATTCTCCCAAAATCAAGATTAGAAGTAGCCCAGAGATTTTCAGGCACCTCCATTAAATTAGGGGACTTTTATTGGAGTTCTTCCTCTTCTATGTCAAAGACAGATTGTAAAGAACATAAAAGATAAGATTCAGGTTGGTCAGGAAATTCTAAGATGAGGTCTCCATTGGCTGCTAAATGTATTAGCCCTTTTAGTTTAGAAAGGAGAGCTCTGCATAATAGATTGGGCTGTGTCACATAGTAAAAGGTCCCAGAGCCATTTTTACTGGTCGAGATAGAGGCCCGCTCTGAATTTTATTAGATACCCCCAATATGGAAAGTTCTTTTTCACTCATGAGGGGTTTGTTGTCCTATGAGAGTGTGGTTTAAAGTAGAAAGTGTGGCTCTGGTATCTACCAGAATTTCGCAAAATTTCCCATTAATTTTAGTTTTAGCTTCCCCTTGGCTGTTTAAGGGAATTACTAGAGGCAGTTTACTGGAGAACTTCTCAGAGTCCTGTCAATTCTGGGAGGGGCCCATATAGGGATCCTTCTTTGGGGATAGATATGAGAGCATTTGAGTTGATTCCGTAGAATTTGCATAGGGCCTTTGAGGACAATCTCTTTTCTTTCTTTTTAAAAAATATTTATTCATTTATTTGCTTAGGCTGAGCCAGGTCTTTGTTGCAGCATGCGGACTCTTAGCTGTGGCAGGCATGAGGGATCTAGTTCCCTGACCAGGGGTCAAACCTGGGCCCCCTGCATTGGGAGCGTGGAGTCTTGCCCACTGAACCACCAGGGAAGTCCCGAGGACAATCTCTTTTCCAGTGTCCCAGTTGATGACAATTGAGACATCAATCCTTGGACCAGTGTTTTGATGATGAACCCCTAGAAGCGTGCAATTCAAGGAACCCAGATGTTATATAGGTCTCTGGCCCTGGAGCTGTTGTAGCTGTAAGGCTAATAGTTTGGTGATTTTCTGTTTACGATCTTGTTCCAAAGTGCTTTCAGAGTGCTCAGCTGTGATCATAAGTTCAGTCAGACTCAAGGCCTCCCAACCTGTTTTCTATCTTTTTATCAATACACAAATCTCAGGACATAATCCATTTACAGTTAGTGCAGCTGGAGCAGGTTGAATGACCTCATTTATTGTATGGAACTCAGAATGCCACAGGAAGAGGACTTTCAGATGGGCTTAAAGTCTGCCACATCTTTCTTTTGTTTGCAAGTCTGAATAAGAGACCAATCAGTGTGGGCAAGGAAGACTCTAGGAATGGCTTTTAAAAGATTAGTCTCTATTTTGTGAGCTTTTTCTGGTCCATTTAGAGAACACGTTGAAGATTGAGAAGGCATTTTGCTTCCTGCATTCATTTTTGGGCTTTACCACCTGCTACCAGCATGTGCACAAGCTGATAAAGATCTGGCAGCCCAGGGTCATAGGCCCTGATAATAACTCTAAATTCTTCAGAAAGCTTTTGGGGATCCTTCTTGGTTCAGGAAAGTCTTTACCTATGGTCCTTAGTTCAGTCTTTGACCAAGGAGTGAAAGTTATCTGAGGAGGATCATCTGTAATTTGAGGTGGTTATATTTTAAAAAGTAACTGTGTATCAGTCTCTCCAGAGTGGAAAGGCAGTTCAGATAGAGAATTAGTAGAATGTAAGTACTCAGACAAAGGAGGATAGGGGGAGCAGTAGAAGTCACATCAGTCTTACTGTCTTCGGTTGCAGGAACCTCTTGTGTCTTAAATTTTTCATTAGCGTTCTACAACAAATTTGTTTTAATGAAGCTATTTTGGACTCTTGAAGCTTTTTAGTAGCTTCTGCATACCAATTAAATTAGGTATCCCATTCTGCTTATTTGATTCGGAAACACCTATTTTCAAGTACACTTCTTAAATAAATAATCTCATCTAATTGGAATATTTCCCATAATGGCCATTGTAATTCTAGGTGGTTTTAAGTAAGAATTTGACATTTTTGTAGATATCTACAGCTTCCAGGACTATAATTCTTAGATGTAAAATAAGCAGGTATGCTGAAATGTAGCAAACTTAATTCTGTACATTTTAGGGAGCCTCTTTCTTTCCAGCTGAGCCTTTGGGTCCCTCAGAGACAAACTAGTACCTAAAAGGGATGTGCTGATGTGTTGGGGGTTGCACAGTGTTTTATAGTGTACCTCAATGCATGTAAATTTGTTGAGGTTGGTGGGTGACTTTGAATCAATCTAACCCATTCCATGACCAACTTATCTCAACATGAGACTCTTTGACTTAGGTGGCAAGTGCTCTAACATTTCTTAAATGCTTGTCTCATGCTCATTAGTTTTGCTGGTTTTGTCTTTTGTTTGTTCGTTTTTTGGTCTTTGGGTTTTCGGAGTTTTGTTGTTGTTTTTCTTTCTTTTCTTTTTTTTTTTTTTCTTGCTTCTGAGATTCCATTAGCAACAGCTTTCACTTATTGGACCCAGAACAGCTCAAGTTAGATCCAATCTGATCTCAGACCAAGTCCATGTTTTTTTCAGGTTTTAAAACTTTTATTTGCATATTAAAAATTATGCACTCTAGGAATTAAAATCATTAGAACAAAACAATGGCGTTCTGATTAAACTGCATTTTATAGCCTGCAAGACACCTTGGACCAGCTTGTTTTTTACTCTTGGTTTCACTGTTGTCCCACTCAGCTTTGTCTTTCACCAACATGCAAGTTCCTTTCCTTCCCTGCCAACCAGACAGGCAGATGGGAGAAGCTGGTGTGGATTTTGTTGCCAATAATTCTCCATTCTTTAGTGTGAAAAGGGACAGCACTGTCACTTGAACTTGATCCAACCTCTTTGCATCTTACAAAGTTAAACAGCTACAAGAAGTCAAATAAGAAGGCAAAGCTTGTGGAACGTGCAGTGCATATTGGAGGCTCCTGCCTCATTATGACTCACCTGCTTGCTTTTCCTGTTCAATCATTTCTTTTGAAGGCTGTGGGTTTTTCTCTTATGTTTCTGTCTTCTTCAATTTTGATTTATTGGATTTCTCAGGGTCAGCCATATCAAATCTGTCAGACATGGTTTCAGAGGAAACAGAGCAAGGTGTACAGGTGAGTGGAGTCTGGTCTGAGCAGTGGCTTCTGTGGAGTCCTAGTTTGGTTCAGTTGGACCCAATCCAACTCTGGCTCTGGTTCCCGATGTGGAATCTGGGGAGAGTCTGGGGAGAGATTCCAAACAAGTGTGGAACTGTGGCAATCCAGTTAGATCAGGAGTTTGATGTAAAGAGAGTGGAGCTCAGAACTGAAAGGAACTTATCTATGGCCCTCAGAAACGGTGAGAAAGACAGACAACTCAAAAGCGTTCAAGGTGTACCATGCCTGTGTTCCTCATTGTTACTGAAGCTGCCAGAAGAATCCTTCAATCCCACCATTGCCACCAAAACTATTCATAAACAAAATTCATCTGAGTAAATTTAAAGATCAAACTGGCTTTATTCAACAATACATGAATCAGGCAGCATCCTATCTAGCAAACAGAAAAGAGCTCTGCAAGCAGCAGAAAAGAAAAGGTGTTTATAGATGGAAAAGGGACAAGAAAGGGAAATTTCTAGCAAAGAGTGGATAGTTTGTGGTTTAGGTCACCCTCCTCTGGGGGAGGGAAAGTGTCTTGAGGGATTACCTCCGTAGTGCTGACCAGGAAATTCGAGACTAACCTGTTAAAATTACATTCTTGGAGGAGGTTGAAACTGCAATTAGGCTAAGTGTTAGGTCTCCATTTGCTGACATGGGGCTTAGCACACATGACTCCATTTGGGGCCTGTTACTTCTTTTTTAACATTAGTAAGTGGGACTCTAAGTGAAGGAGAAGCTGAAATTCTTTATACTGATCTTGCATTTTTTTTCTATAGTTGCAATATTAAAATATAAAACTATTTCAAAATAAAAAAAATACTTGCCTAAAAAAAGCAACAAATATTTACTAATTATCTTACCTCAGACATGCTGGGCCTGAGGTATCAAGTGTTCTCTTGGTTTAAAAGAGATTCTAAGGCGTGACTCAAGCAAATACTTCCAGTGATTGTTTTGTTAATTTGTTTGTTTGTTCTGCTTTTTTAAATGCACTTCTCTTTCAGATAACTTGGAAGAGATAGAGATATTACCTGGACTCTAGTAATTGAGTCAGATATGTCAGGAAGGAGAAACTGACTCCAAACCAATGAGAGGCTGTATGACATGAAGGGGGAATCTGAAATAAGAGTCAGGGAATCTGGTTCCAAGTCTTGGTCTACAGTTAACTAGCTGTGAGGTATCTACAATTTTCATCACATATAAAATGAGGAGATAAATTGAAGCAACCTCTAAGGTCACTGTCGGCATTAACACGCTATAGCTACCTCTCAGTGTTTTTGTGCCTTTTATACTTTACATAAGCCCACCAAATAAATATCTTTCCCCCACCCCCAAGATTCCCCAGTAATGAATGAAAAGACAAACACCTCGATTCTGGGATGGAAGCAATTTGTTTCTGTTTTTTGAATTAATTTTGTCATCATCATCAGGTTTGTCTTTGAGAAACTATGCAAAAATCTTCTGAGATGACAACACTCCATTCTTGGAAATTAGGTCTGATGATTTTTTTTTTTTTTTTACTGAGCATTTTTTATATTTTAAAAACTGCATTAAGAGAATTCTGAAGACCTCTCCTCAGAGAAGAAAACATTTGAATAAGTATCATGAAAAAGAACCCAAGGAAATGCTTAGGTTAATCCACTTGTTCATGTATTGAGTCTTCACCAAAGGGAATAAAACCTAGTGGATGGCTGTGGCAGAAACCACTAATGGCCCCTGAGTGTCCACTCTCTCCTTCCCTTTACTAATATAACCACTAGAGTTTTAGCTGGGCAGTTGGCTTCCCAGCTACCAATTGCCTTTCTCAGCCTCCTTTGTGCCTAGATGCAGAGTCTTGCCAATGAGTACAAGTAGAAGTAACGAGCAACTTTTGGGTTTCATCCTTTAAAAAAGGAAATTGCATGCACTTTACTCTCTTTCCTCTTCCTGCGGCTGAAATGCGGATGTGGCGCTAGTGATGAAGCTTTGACTTTGTGAAAAACGGATACTCGAGGATGACAATGATGGAACAACAAGATAAAAGGACGCTGAGTCCCTGCATGACTTTATGGAGCAGAGCCACTCTACCAGGACTGCAGACTGCTCACCTGTGGACTTTATGTGAGAGAAAAATGAAAATCTACCTTGTTTCAGCTCCCAAGTTGAGGGTGTCTTTGTTATAGTAGCTTAATCTGTGACCAAATTAATGCAATGACTGGAAAGGAACTCGAGTTTTTAACAGAAGTCCTAGAGGAGATGAGAACTTTCCTCAAGGATCTTTGACTGCCACTAACACCAGGAAAAAATACTAGCTTGAATCTAAAGAAGGAGACACAATCAGATAAACCCATATAAAGAGACATTCTGCAAAACAGCTGGCCTGGATTATTACAAATTATCAGGGTCATAAAAGACAAAAAGAGGCTGGGGTATTAGATTAAAGAAGCCTTAAAGAATATGACAAGTAAATGCAATATGTGAACCTTGATTGGACCCTAAATCCAAATATGACATTATTGATACAACTGGAGAAATTAGAATATAAAATGCATACTGAAAAATAAAACAGTATCAGTGTTAAATTTCTTGAGTATTGCCATTATATAGTGATTATGTAGAACACAGGAAATACTTGCTGAGCTATTTAAGGGTGAGGTGTTTAATATCTGCAACGTATATCCAAATGGTTCAGTAAACTAATAATAACAGTAGTAGTAATAATAATTTGTAAAATTATTAACAATGCAAAATATTAACAATTTATGAATCTAGCTGAATCTAGGTATGGAGTATATGGAGGTTCTTTGTACTGTTCTCACAATATTTCTGTAGATTTGAAATATTTTAAAATAAAATGCTAGGAAATAACTGTAGTAGACAATATACATTATTGTCTTTTAGACTTTAACGTAGGGAAAATATTCTTAGATTGATTGTGTAAGAAAAGATTGATATATTCTACTATATTAAAATTAAAGAGTTCTGTTCATTGAAAAAAAAACCCTTAATCCCATTTATTATATTTTTGTTAGTTTTTGTTAACTGCCTGACTCTTCTCTTTAGAGCTGTAGATTCTGTGAAGGCATGTTCTGTTCACTGGTTTATTCCTAGTTCCTACAGCAGTGCTAGCACATAGTAGGCACTCAAATGTATGGTGACTTGATTACTGAAGGAATAATGAATGAATTATACAATTAAATTCCAATATTAGTAATACTTTTCAGCAAATTATAAAGCACTGTGGCTCAGTGGGCTTGGTTAAGATTTGTTTTGACCAACAGGTCTAGAACTCCAACTTAATTATGTCATTTAATCTTATCACTTCATCTTGAGGATTGCTCTGGTGACATATTGCCTGGGTTAAAATTCTGATGCTCTCATTAATTAACCACAGAACAATGATCACAGACAAGTCATATGAATTCACTAAGCCACAGTTTTCTTACCATTAAAACTGGGGAAAATAATAGTAACCACTTCCTAGGGTTGTTCTCAGTAATAAATAAAATCATACACATAAAACAAAGTGTTAGGTCCATACAAATACTCAGCTGATGTAAGTTGCTGGGTTAATGTTGGCTTAAAGAACCAGATCTGGCCCTTCCCACCTCTCCATCATCACCCATCCTGCTCCCACTTTATGTTTGGTGCTCCAGTCACTGTTAACCTCTTTCCCCTGAATATCCAAGCTCTCACTCCCCTATAGGTCATTGTATATGTTATTCCTAGGACTTAGAACACCCTTCCACTAATTTTTTATCTAATTGCTATCATTGTGCATGTCTTACCTCAGAAATCTTTCCCTTGGGGGATAATGTCTCTACTTTCACTCTTAGTTTAGTGTAGGTAACCTACACGCTCACATAGTGTCCTCGTGGCCAGACACTATTGAATAAGAGCCCAATATGTGTTAAAAGAATGAATTGCAACTCATCTTCAGCATGCCTCTACAACTTCCTAAACTGCTCTGTGGAGAAGCTGAAAATCTAGCAGAAACTAAGAGCTGCTAAAGAGTGTTTTCCTTCCTTCTCATCCATTCTCTGTGCTGCTACTGATCCTTCTTTATCATGCCCTTGGGCTAGATCCTTCTTTATCATGCCCTTGGAACCGTTAAATCTCTCCTTGACAAATCCCCAGGCATAGCCCTCATTACTTGGCTTGGAAAAAACTATACTGTTAGTTTTTTTGTGACTTTAGGGAGGCTTCCTTAACAAAGAATGCTCAGCAAAGCTTTCTTACACTCAGAGCAGGAACTCACAGCTCCGGGATTTGGACTGTTGGAAAGCTAACAACCACCCAGCATGTGTCACTGTTTTTTTCCCTGGTGAATCACAAATCCTGGCACCTGGGCTGATAATATCCTATTAATACAACGTACGAGTATCCATGGCATGCAGGGGTAAGGCAGGATTTGCCTTCTATCATTGTAACCTTGACAGGAAGTGTCTTTGAAGATGACCACTTGCACAGAGGTAGAAAAATGTTGGCAAGAAACAGTGTTTCCCTCTGACCACTTGATTCCCTCCACTGACCTCTGGCTTGATTCCTATTCCTTGTATTAAAAACAGGCTGTCCTCTCTCCCATCTGCGTAGAGCTGGTGTCATCTCTGTCCAGATTGCCTTCCAGGGCAGATATCCAAGGTTCAAGTATTCACAGTCAGTACTCAGACCATCCTATGGGCATCCGAGGCGCAGCACACAGATTCCCTTGGAGCTGAGCTCTGTTTACTTTGAACAGTCGACACATCTAAGGGGTATGAATCTTGTCCTCTCACAGTGAGTTTGTGAGGGTAAACCATAATAAGTTATAGTCACCTAAACTGAACACAATATCAAAGAGGAACGTGCCACAGAAGAGAATGTGGATATTAGAGGAGAACAAAACCATTCTTAACCTAAAATTGACCAAAACGCCACACTATATCATCTATCACATTATTCTAATTGTTTCATCAGGGTTTATGGAGGCAGAAAATTCTTACATTTGATTCAGTTGAAGAAACAATTAATAAGCAACAACTGTACACCACTAATATGTAGCATCTGTAGGAGATAAAAGAAGACAATTCTTGGTCCTGTAGGTGAGAAACATATACCAGTTACTCTAGTCATAATCCCGCCTTAATCATTCCACTGATAAAAGCTCCTTTTTTTTTCTCCCTTTACCTAGAGGTTATCTATTTCTTTAATGAATTTAGTTCTGTCTGGAATCTTTTGATCCAGTTCTTTTAAGACTTTCTTGAGGTATATTCTAGAATTTTGTACACAGGCTTCCTGCTTTAGACAAAACATGAATTTCTATAAGACGGATGTCTCATTACTAACAGGTGACATCCAATGGCAGGTTGATGTTTGTTGACTTCAGGAGCACATTGGAATTATATCTTCAAGGATGTTTACATCCATTTCTTGGACCAAACAGGTGAGTCTAATAGTTCCCAAATCTGGTTTGCATCACTTAAGCCTAACAGTGATAGAGTATATTTACACATAGCCATACTGAAGTTCCTATGCCATTTTTCTGTCAACTTAAATAAGCCTTCACCTTGGTAGTTTGACAGACTATTCAAATTCTCAATAGCTCAATGATAATTCTGTTCTTTGGTGAATATCTCTTTGAAAGACTTTTTGAAAAAGAATGTTCCATGCTGAAAAACTGTATTTAAGAAACATGGTGCATTGCTCCTCGGAGCAGTTTTCTCAGGGTTACTTGAGATACTGCCTCCCAGGCTTGAAGTCCTCAGCATATCCACTGAATAAAACATAAGTCTCAAATTTAGGTTGTGAGTATACTTTTTTAGTTGACAACCGTATAAGATTACAGTAGAGTTCATTTATTCTCTATAGTTCCCTATATTTGGAATATTCATTAAAAAACAAAACCAAAAAGAAGGAAGGAAAGAAAGAAAAGAAAGAAAGAAAGAAAGAAAGAAAGAAAGAAAGAAAGAAAGAAAGAAAGAAAGAAAGAAAGAAAGGAAGGAAGGAAGGAAGGAAGGAAGGAAGGAAGAAAGGAAGAAAGAAAGGAAGGGAAGGGAAGGAAGGAAGGAAGAAAGAGAGGAATAGGGGCTTAGGAACCAGACCAACTTAAAACTGTGTCCTAACTCTGCCACTTACTCTGTACACAAACTTGCCCAAATCACTGAACCCCTCTGAGATTTGATTTCCTCAGCAGCAAAAATGAGGTAATAATACTGCAGAGAGGGTGAGGATTAGGAATAATGCCCATAAGATAGGAACTGAATTTTTAATTTTTAAATTTTATTTGATTTAAATTTAAATAGTACCATGTAACTACTATATTAGATATCACAGGTCTTAGAAAATGATGGGTCCTCAATAGATGATAGTCATTGATATGATTAATAAAGGGAAGTTTGAATTTCCTGAAAGATGGTCTAAAACAAAGAACAAAAAACAAAAACAACTTTAACAAACCAAGAATTCTCATTAAAATTTTCTGAGATTTTTCTGAGACCTTTAGCCATATTAACCTAAGAACACCTAAGTACGGCCTTTTAGATCCTTCTGGCCTCACTCTTCTATGTCCCTTCCCTTGTCCTGAAACCATCAATTGCACCAGGACTTCCCTCCCTCCTCACTATTGGCATGGCCACCTCTGCTGTCATTATGCCCATTAAGGAAGAGTTCTCTTGGAATCCTAGACTGAGAACCCTATATCCCTAATGCTACAACCCTCAAGTCACCAAAGATACTATAACAGCCCCCAAGACAGAGTATACATTCTTATATTAGTGCTTGAGATCAGCTTCATCTAAAAGTTTATGAAAAGAAAATCCCTGAATGTGTCAGATCCCATGCTTCTATATACTTTGTTCACCGTGTCATCCCAACACAAAACAGGCTTCAAGATTCAGTTCAGCCAACAAATACTGCTGAAGTAATTTTATCACACTCAGCATTTCTCAATAGTAACTCTACACCAGTTTCTAAAAATACCAACAATTCTGGGCTAGGTGACCTTGGAGACCTCAAGGTCTCAGTAACTTGGACTTCAGTGGTTCCAACCTCTCTGAACTCTAGTGAGTCCAGTCATGAAGAAATGGTTCTAACCATGATAATTCCTTTGTTTATGGTTTAGAGCCTTGGCTTTATAGCCTGGATAATTAGGGTCAGTTTTGAAATATAGCAGATGAAACAAAATAAATTAGAGATTAGTTGCATGCTTTATAAACTAGACACACAAAGACTGATGTTAGAATTTGCCAGAAATCCCAGAAAGACCAGAAAATAATGAGAAATTAACCAGAAACTTGAGTAATCAGGAAAAGTATTATCCAGGTGGACATAGTACATTGAAGCAAACATATTCTTTGATGCCTAGAAATGGATACAAAATAGGCATAAGAACATTGAAAACAGAAATAATAGAATGTCTAAGCTAGAAGGAGCTAGAATTAAACTAGATGATCTGTTTGTTCTTCAGAGAAAACTGAAACCTACAAATGTGAATTGCCCAGAGTCATGCAGGTAGCTAATGACAGAGCTCAGAACTGGTATCTCCTGGGTCTCCTTCTAGTGTCCTTTCCAGTATACTAGAAAGCTGTCCACTGGGGGGGTAAATCATTTCCCTCCAGTGGAGCAACAGACCCTTGGGTAAAGGAAGTCCCCTTCTCCATTCAAAAACAGGTACTTTATCCAGCCTGGGGTTTCTCAGCAGTCCCAGAGCTCAAAGGAAGGCAGCTGTGTTAGCAGTCTTGTGAGCCATGTTAGCAGAGGCATCAGGATCTCCATCTACCAGGTTCCACCATATCAAATTCAGGAATGCCACTGGGAACTGGAGTGTTCAGCTCCCCAAGGATGCAGAGTTTTCTGAGCAGATGACTGAGGACCATCAGATGATGCAGACATATTATTTGCTCTCCAAGGGAAAAAGGATAGAGTCACCATAAGAGAAACCCAGTTCTCTGAGCAGGAACAACCTTCTGATCCACTTTCTGCAAAGGCAAATTCCTACTACAGATTTAGCCCAGTGCATAGACTTTAGAAACAAGAGGGCTCACCATATATTAGGGTATGCTCCTGGCCGTGAGGCTGGGTGAGTGCTTGAATCTCAGGTCTAATGTTTGACCTGAGTTGATTCATTCATTCCACAAATATTTCTTGAGTAGTTTATGTTCTGTTCTATTTACTACAAAAACAACAAAATCTGGACCTTACTCAGTCCACCAGAAATATTTACTGAGTGCCAACAGTGCTCTGGATGCTGAAGATACAGTTTGTTTGGATGATATTTTATTTCTCCCACCTCTGTAATCTTGTAGCACGCTGTTTGCACCTCTACAAGGACCCAGTTTGATTTTTATATTTATTTGTGTATACTTGTTTTTCCTTTCCTAGAATATAATTCCTCCAAGGCACAGCATGGAGATTTCTTCATGATAGCTGAGGAAAGACAGGCAAATCTTTTATTGGTCTCTGGCAATCTTAGCAATTGCCAGAGACCAATAAAATTGATGGTGATCTGTTGATCAGTTTAATTTCACAAGGACAGGTTACTTATCTACTATGTGTTTAGCATTGTGCTAGGTGCTTTGGGGTATTGTTATCGACTAAATGTTTGTGTCCTTCCCCACACAATTCATTTGTTGAAATCTAATCCCCAATATCATCAAATTAGGAAATGGGGACTTTGGGAGGTAATTAGGTCATGGAAGTGGAGCCCTCATGATGGGATTAGTGCCCTTATAAGAAAAGCCCAGAGAGCTAGCTAGCTCTTTCCACCATGTGAGGATTCAACCAGAAGTCAGCCATCTGCAACCTGAGCGTCTTCACCAGAATCTGGACATCCTGGAACCGTAATCTTAGGCTTCCAGCCTCCAGATCTATGAGAAATAAATTTCTGTTGTTGAAAAGCCACCCACTTCATGGTGTCTTGTTTTAGCAGAGTGAGCTGACCAAAGTTGTATACCTAAAGTGGTATACACCTCCCTTCAGAGGTTTGCAATCTTTTGTGGGGTCTGGGAAGGGGAGAAAAAAGAAATAACAATGCAATCCAATGCTGACTTAAAGTAATTAACTGAGAAAATGCGATAATCCTACCAGATATTTGGTAAAGGGAGAGAGCAGTGTAGCTGAAATGACATCATAAGAAAGATGAGACTTCAGGTGGGTCTTGAGTGGTTGGTTAATCAATGAATCAGAGAGAGGGTTAGTAATTTAGGTGATGGGGTGAAAAGCATGAGGGAAGGCACAAAAACAGGAAGGAACAGGAATTGAGTCTAACTAAAGTGGAAGGTAAGGTTTGAGCAGTGATAGAAATTTGCTTATTTTTACTACTTCTGCTAATTTCTGAGGTGCAACAAAAGTCAGGTTGGGACTGTTTTCTAAATCTATCTGCATTTCTGGTTGTACAAAATTATTACTTTTCCAATAGCCAATCTAGAAGGATTCTATTCAGGGCCCTCCCAATCAAAAGAGGTATTTGGAGGAATACCTTTACCTTCTGTAACTGGGGAAATGTTTTGGCATTTTATAGTAAAAGCAGTGGTTCTCAAACTTTAGTTTGCTCCAAAACAACCTTGGGAGCCTGTTAAAAGACAGATTACTGGGCCACTCCTTGAGAGTTTCTGATTCAGTATGTCTTGGTTGGGTCTTCTCACATTCATTTCTAATAAGTGCCTGGTAATGCCGGTGTTGCTCTTTGGAGACCACACTTTGAGAATCGCTGAAAGCTGAAGTGGGCTCTCTTATCCCTGCTTATAAAACTTGATAGTGACGCCAACCACAAGCATGAGGAAACTTTGTATCAACAACCTAAATATAAAAATAAAGCATATATGTGGTCAAATAAGCTGAGTTTGTTGTTCGAGATTGTGGGATATAAAAAACACACATTACAATCTGACTTCTAGGAGTACTAAGTTTTTAATTCAATAGTGAGCAGAGCCATATCAACTTTAACTGGGCTAAAAAAAAAATCTGTATTATTACCACTGGTTTTGTGTTTGGCCTTTGGCATAGCGTGGGTGAATTAGTCAGTGCTCCTCAGAGAAATAGAACCAATAGGATGTAGAGATACAGCGCGAGAGAGATCTATTTTAAGGAATTGACTCATGCAACTGTGAAGGTTCCACAAGTCCAAAATCTGGGGGAGGCCAGCAGGCTGGAGACTCAGAAAAGAGTGGAAGTTTTAGTGCAAAGGCAGTCTGCTGGTGAATCAGGAAGGTCCAATACTGCAGATGATATCCTAAGGCAGTCTGCTGGCCAAACTCCCCCTTGCTTGAGGGAGGTCAGCCATTTCTTCTATTCCCAAGTCAGTGGTTTGGATGAGACCCACTCATATTATGGAGAGCAATCTGCTTTACTCAAAGTCTACTGATTTGTGTGTAGATTTCACCCAACACACCCTAACAGAAACACCTAGAATAATGTTTGACCAAATATCTGAGAACCATGACCCAGCCAAGTTGACACATAAAATTAACTACCACAATGGGTTTACTTCATTTCATTTTATGTGTCTATTTCGTTTTTGTTTTCAGGTTTGGTTCAATTCAATTCACCAAATGTTTCACTTGCACAATAGTTTCAGTAGGCTGCAGTTCAGTAAAGGGAATTATAAAGATTTAATTGTGAAAGAAACAGTTTATGGTTTATTCATTTCTTCATTCAATAAATATTTATTGAGTACTAATTTTGTGAAAGCCTCTTGGTGTGGTTTAATTTTGGACAGAAACAGTCACTAAGATTTTTTTTTTATTGAAGTATAGTTGATTTATAGAATTATATTGTTTTCAGATGTACAGCATAGTAATCCAGTATTTTTGCAGATTATACTCCATTGTAAGTTATTACATGATAATGGCTAGAATTCCCTGTGCTATACAATATATCCCTGTTGCTTATGGTTGGGGGAGGGGGTGGAGAGAGGTCCTGGCTTTGCCTCAGCTGTGTTCATTCTGGGAAAACCATCATGTCTAGGCATATGGCTGACAGTGGTGAAACACCAGAGCTGCTGCCTTGCTAGCTTCATAAGGGTTTTGGAGGAAGAGGTGTGAAAAAGCTCTAGGAGAGGTGAATGGGGAGACTGGTAAGATATCAATCTTAGGAACTTATCTTTCACTCCAGCTTGGGACTAATCTGGTCCCTGGGAAATAAAAGTCTTTGGACTAAAACTAAGGGTGCTTGGGGGAAGGGGTTGTTTGTTTGATTGGTTTCCATCTAACTCTAAGGCCAAGAGACCACCTTAGTGCCCAGGTTAAAAAATATATATGATAAGAATGGGTAAAACAATGTTCATTGCAGCTCTATTTACAATAGCCAGGACATGGAAGCAACCTAAGTGTTCATCAACAGGTGAATGGATAAAGAAAATGTGCACATATATACAATGGAATATTCTCAATCATAAAAAGAAATAAAATTGAGTCATTTGTAGTGAGGTGGATGGACCTAGAGACTGGTACAGAGTGAAGTAAGTCAGAAAGAGAAAAATAAATACCGTATGTTAACACATATATATAGAATCTAAAAAAATAAAATAAAATGGTTCTGAAGAACCTAGGAGCAGGACAGGAATAAAGACACAGACGTAGAGAATGGACTTGAGGACAGGGAGTGGGGGAGGGTAAGATGGGATGAAGTGAGAGTGGCATGGACTTATATATACACTACCAAATGTAAAACAGATGGCTAGTGGGAAGCAGCCGCATAGCACAGGGAGATCAGCTCCGTGCTTTGTGTCCACCTAGAGGGGTGGGATAGGGAGGGTGGGAGGGAGACGCAAGAGGGAGGAGATATGGGGATATATGTATATGTATAGCTGATTCACTTTGTTATAAAACAGAAACTAACACACCATTGTAAAACAATTATACTCCAATAAAGATGTTAAAAAAAAAAAAACTTTTCTAGAAAAAAAAAAAAAAGAAAGCATGCATGGAGAGCAAGAAAATCTGACCTGGTCCATTGTGGGGGTCCTCTCCTGGCTGGTACTTGTGCTGCGGTATATTGGTATTGCATGTGATTACCTTATATTTTTAATCATATGTTAAAAGATAAACAAAGGATGCCTCTTTTTCCTCCAAAGGAAGCTTACTGGTTCTGGGTGAAGAGAACAATGTGATCCAAAGGGATCCAGGATTGGAGGGTTAGAGGAAGAAAAGGAGGTTTAATTGAGAAAGAACAGGGCACCCTCAGTAGAGAAATAGAACACAATGTCAGAAACCAGTTCTCACAGTGACTGAGAACACAGAAGCAATCTGCTGCTAGAGGTTTCAGTTCTGCAACTTCAGGCAGTCTCACAATTCACTCGCAAACCCAGAAGTCCGGAGGTGGGGCGTGGGAAAGTATGCAGCTATGGTCACCCTCTATAAATTGCAGTAGTGACTAGGGACACAAAGATCCTTGAGAAAGCAGCTGCTTTCCTCCCCAGCACAGCCCACTCTCATGAGACATTACATAAGAGGAAATTTGCTCAGCTCATAACAAATTGTATTAGCTTAGATCTGTTTGTTTAATGAGTGTCCATTTCTAAAGACTCCATTCATCAAATTGGCTCAGGCTTACTGATTTGTGAAAAAGACCATCAAAGACTCTGCAAAAACAGCATATGAAAAAACAACAACAACAGCAACAACTTACAGCCTAGGGCTTGGGAAATTTGAAATAAACACAAGAATCAAAGATAAATACTAGCTGTCTGAGGGGATGAGCTGATTTTCTCAAGGCTGGGTAGATGGATGTAGAAGGGAACTGCCCCATTTTTATTGGACATGGGAGTGAGGGACAGGAAGGAACAGGAACAGCTGACATGCCTACTAGGAAAATAATGCCAGATGAGGTCTCAAGGTCGGGCTGGATGTAGGCCAATTATTTGCCAAAGCATCAGTGCAAACCATAGTTAGGGGATGCAAAGAGTCAAAATTAGGAAAAGAGAATTCTGCCGTTGAGTTCAGAGGGCAAGAATATACCCTGGGGAACTCAATTCTGCTATTGAGTTCACAGGGCTAGAAAGAATAGACAAAGTCAAGATGAAGAAAGCTGGTAGATAATAGAAGAACCAGCACTTGGCTCAGCTCCAGGGGGAACCATTCACACAGCAGTCTATATAAGTGGTGCCCCATAAGGCTGGGTTGTGTGTAACCTGCAGTTCTTTGCATCTAGGGATAGTGAAATGGACCAGGGAACAAAAAAGTGAGACTACATCAAAGCTAAGAATGAACTGGAGTTTCTGCATTGTTATCCGCTCTCTATTTTAAAAGTATAGATATCCTGGGATAGAATCAAGATATGGTAGAAAGGAAAAAGATCTAGAAATGAGGAGACATAAGGTCAAATCACTCTCTGAGAAGTTGGTAATTCATTCAATATTTTCTGATTCTGGTTCCTCATCTCTTGTTCTGGGTTCAGTAATACCGGCTGTGTTTCTCAATCTCGCAAGGTGGACTCAAATTTGATCAAGGACATAAACAAGCATGGTATGCTATGCCAATGATGAAGTTACAAATGCTACTATAGTCATGGTTAAGCAGGATGCTAAGAACTTTTAATGACCTACAAGGCCCCACAGTACCTGTCTCCTTCCACCTCTCTGACCTCACCTCCTCCCATCCTCACCTCCTTCTCTCTGCTCTAGCCACTCTGACCCCTTCACCATTCTTCTAATGCCTGCTCCCCACGTCACCCGAGGGCTTTACCAGTTACTCTTCCCTCTGCTTGGAAGGCTCACCTCCCAGATATCAGCTTGCTTTTCTCCCTCACCTCTTTTAGTTTTGATCCAAATGTCAACTTTCCAGTGAAGTTTTCCCTGAGGACACACTGTTTAAAATTGCCCACCTCCTAGCACTCCCTAACACCATCCACTATTTCATTTTTTCTCCAAAACACATCACTCTCTAATACACAATTTAATTTACTTGCTATTATGTATATATTCTATCTTTCCTCACCAGAATGTAAAAATCCCTGAAAAGCAGGGATTTTTATATGTTTTGTATCCTAAGCCAAAAATAAAGTCTAGAAAGTTGGTAGGCACTCAAAAAATACCACATGCATGAAAGGGGAAAAGCCATTCAAAGACACAAATTCTCCCCCTTAACAGGATGGCTTTTGCACTTTAGTTGAAATGGCTCCACCCGAAACAAATGTCTGTATCAGCACTTTGCTATCTATCCACTTGACTTTTGCTCTGGTTCCTTTTGATGCTACAGAACATTTCGTTAAAGCTTTAATTTATCTCCACTTTTTGTTGCCCAGAAAAGAGCATTAGGAAATGTAAGGTCATTCACCACATTTGCTGACTAATAAATGAGACATATGAGAAGTCTACGAGGTAAATAAGAATGGGTGGCAAGAGTCTTACGAGGGAGGGAAAACAGGTAGCATCACACCATAGAACAGAATGCTTACTAGGCATTCAAGACACACATATTGGTTATTGTAAAATCAAAAAATGAAATCCATGGATTTATTGCTCGTGCTTTGGGTTTTTCTTATAAAACACATTGTCTTAACTCAGTAACTTAGAGAAAGCTGCTATTGTTGTAGAACTATAAAGCATATATAGAGTTCTACCAACAAGAAATCTATTTCCCCTTGGGGGTTGTGTTCTCATTTAGAGTTATTATCTCTTGGCCTAGAACATGGTGCTAAATATACTCTGGGGAAGAAAAACATTGTCATATTAAAGACTAGGCTTTGGCAGGTGGGGCGGTGGGGGCATGGATTGGGAGATTGGGATTGACATATATACACTAATATGTATAAAATAGATAACTAATAAGAACCTGCTGTATAAAAAACAGTTAAAAATAATAAAGTACAGACACATTTCAAAAACAATTTTAAAAAGACTAGGCTTTAGAATCTGCAATAGACTGAGTGTTATTGTGTCCTCCTAAAATTCATATGTTAAATGCTAATGTCTAATGTGATGGTATTTGGAATTGGGACTTTGGGAAATGACGAGATCACAAGAGTGGAGCCCTCAGGAATGGAATTAGTGCCCTTATAAAAGAGACCCCGGAGAGCTCCCTTGCCCTCTTCTCCCACATGAGGACATTGAGAGGATGGCCATCAGTGAACCAGAAAGCAGGTTCTCACCAGACACCAAATCTGTTGGTACCTTGATCTTGGACTTCCCAGCCTCCAGACTATGAGAAATAAATTTCTGTTGTTTATAAGTCACCCAGTCTGTTTATAAGCTACCCAGTTTTGTTAGAGCAGCCTGAACAGATTAAGAAAGAATCAAACAGTCTTGGCTCCAAATCCCAGTCCACCAACCTACTGGCTATATGATTTTGAACAAATTATTTAACCTACCTGACGCTCAATGTTCTCATCTCTAAAATAGGAATAATAAGATAATGTATTTAAAGAGTCAACAAATTGTGTCTGAGAATAGTTATTATTCTTCAAAAAAACCCTTCAGAAGCATAGTTTTTGTTAACCAGGGCAATTTCACCTTAATTGATGACAGACAAGACCAGAGGCAGAAAAAGCATGTAGTTAGGGTAATATAGACACCTGGTGAAACTTTGGTCAAAATGACAAAATAGCATCACTCTTCTGAGCCCCTTTAGAGCACCGTGCAGCAGACTATCAGAGCTTTTGGTCTGCAGACAGACAGAGGGAAGTCAGTCGGCAGCTGGACTATATACCTTGAGGATGAGGAAAATAGTATGACTTCCTTTCTTCCTCCCTCCCTCTCTCTCCTCCTTCTTTTTCTTTCTTCCTTTTTTCCCTTCCTCCCTCCCGCCTTTCCTTCCTTCCTTCCTTCTTTCTTTCTTTCTTTCCTTCTTTCTTTCTTTCCTTCTTTCTTTCTTTCCTTCTTTCTTTCTTTCTTTCTTTCTTTCTTTCTTTCTTTCTTTCTTTCTTTCTTTCTTTCTTTCTTTCTTTCCTTCCTTCCTTCTTTCCTTCTTTCTTTCTTTCTTTCTTTCTTTCTTTCTTTCTTTCTTTCTTTCTTTCTTTCTTTCTTTCTTCCTTCCTTCCTTCCTTCCTTCCTTCCTTCCTTCCTTCCATCCTTCCTTCCTTTCTTTCTGTTTTCCTTCTTTCTTTTTTTCTTATACATCTTTTTAACTCTATCACAGTTACCCTCTGCACACAGTGCCTATTGTGGGTTTACGCTGGATGTTCTCTGGACGTCAGTGCAGAAAACCTGGGCTCTAGCTCGTTTGTTTCACTCAGTAGTTGAATTGGACAAATCACTTTCCCTCAGAGTTTAATGGTTAAGAACATGGACTCAGAACCAGTCTATCTGTATTCTAATAGCCATCTCTACCACTTACTAGCTGTATGATCTTATATAAGTTGCTTAAACTCTTGGTGCCTCAGTTTATCTCTAAGTAAAAAAAAGAGGTGCACAATAGTATCTACTTCGTAAGGTTGATATGGGAATTCAGTGAGTTATTGTAGGCTTACCTTGTTCTATTTAGCTTCTGTTTATTGCAATTCTCAGATATTGTGTTTTTTACAAATTGAAGGTTTGTGGCAACTCTGCATCAAGCAAATCTATTGATGACCTTTTTTTTTTTTTTTTTGCGGTACGCGGGCCTCTCACTGTTGTGGCCTCTCCCGTTGCGGAGCACAGGCTCCACGGCCATGGCTCACGGGCCCAGCCGCTCCACGGCATGTGGGATCCTCCCAGACCAGGGCACGAACCCGCATCCCCTGCATCTGCAGGCGGACTGTCAACCACTGCCCCACCAGGGAAGCCCTACTGATGACCTTTTCCCAACAGCAATTGATAACTGTGTCTCTCTGTCACAAAAATTTGGTAATTCTTGCAATATTTCAAACTTTTCCATTATTTGTTATGGTGATCTGTGATCAGTGATCTTTGATGTTACTATTGCAAAAAGATTATGACTTGCTGAAGGCTTAGATGATGACTAGCATTTTTTAGCAATAAAATATTTTTAAGTAAGGTATGTACATTGTTTTTTAACACCTAATGCTATTATACACTAAATAGACTACAGTAGAGTGTAAAAGTAACTTTTATAGGCACTAGGAAACAAAAAAATTCACGTGACTTGCTTTATTGTGATATTTGTTTTATTGTAGTGGCCTCGACCTGAACCCACAGTATCTCTGAGGTATGCCTGTGAAATGAAACACTTAAAACAGTGTCTAATATATAGGCTTATGAAAGTTCCTTATTATTATCTGTAAAATAAGGCACTTGTACTGTCTCCAAATTCCTACCAGCACTAACACCTTGTGAGTATTTTGGATTCTCTGCAGCGACTGAGTTTCCTACTACCTTCTCCTTCCCCATTCCCTATCGATTCCACCTTATTCATCTTTCAAGTTTCACAACTTTCCTTCCTGGAAGGAATTACAAAGGTGTCCAAATGTGCCACAGTTAGTTAAGACACACAGCTGTTCTTTGTTAGGAATCTGGTTTTTGAAATCAAGTGTTTATCATGTCACAGTATGATTATGTCCATAATACATGTTCCTGCACAGCAAGGAGACTGCAGGAGCCTTGATTCAGGACAGGGTCAGCACAAGCATCTACTGTATTGTCACTCCAGAGAATAAGTATGGCTGTACATTCCACAGCACAATGGGAACATGTAGAGTGTAGCCACCCAGGCCAACAGCCAAGGCCAAGTGCCCCACGGCAGCATGGCATGGTACAAAGAAGTCAGTCTGGAGAGAGGAAACTCAGGTTATGTTCCAGCTTTGTGTTAACGCTGGAGGTCTGGGGATTTGTGAATGGCAGAGGCTCAATTTTCTCAGCTACTATTAAATGGGAATAACAAAACCAACTTCGTAGGCTGTCTTAAGAATTAAGGGAGCAATAGTACAGTGTAGAGAGATCAAGGGGTAAAGTACTTTGTAAAGTGTACAGGCTCTACAAATGTTTGTCACCTAATTATTCTCATTAGAACTGTAGCACATGGAACACCTCGAATTCCTTAGTCTTCCTTAAAAGACAGGAACTTATTTTTTTCTTCGATGTTATTTCTTTTAGTTATTACTATTTTTTTGGCTAAGCAATACATTTGAGTAGTTCAAAAGGCAAAAAGCATAAGAAGGTATGTGAAAGATCTTCCTTCCCCATTCCCACATTCCAATGCCATACTGTTACGAGGTTTTTTGGTTTATTTTATGTGTGTGTGAGCTCTCAGAGCTTTTGGATACATATGCAGGCAAAGATATTTATACATTTCGAAATACATTTTCCTCTGCCTTCCCTCTTTTTAACCATGAATTATGACACACTACATCTATTGTTCTATATTTTGCTATTTTTCCTTAACAAATCTTAGAGAAACTTCCATATCAGTACATAAAAAGCTTTCTCATTTCCTTCTTCTCTTCCTCTTTTTAACCATTGAGCGAGTTTTATTGTATGGATGTACCATAATTTAAGTTGGCTATTGATGGAAATTTAATTTGCTTTCAATCTTTACTATTACAAACCATTTCATATGTATGTGAATATTTCTGTAAGACAAAAATTCCTAAAACTTTAATTTCTGGGTGAAAAAGTATAAGCATTTATAATTTTAACATTTATTGACAAAGTGGTCTCCATAAGGATTGTACTAACTTAACTCTCCCAGCAGAAATGTCTGAGCACCCATTTCTCTACTGCATCCTCGCCAACAAAGGGTGTTATCAAATCTTGAAGGTTTTGTCAATTTGACAGGCAAAAATGCTTTCTCAGTATAGTTTCAAGTTGTGTACGTGTGTTTAACAAGTTAGTTTCTAAATGGATTAATAGGAGTCATTTATTATTTCTTTTTCTCTAAATTGTCTCATTTTTCTGTTAGGTTATTATTTTCTTATTAATTTTTAGAGGCTTTTTATGTATTAGGGAGATTAACCTTATATCTGTGATATGAGTTGAAAAATATTTTTTCTCAATTTGTCACTTGTCCTTTGAAGTTGTCTATGGGATGTGTGTGTGTGTTGTCATCCGCAGTTTTCTAAATTTTCATGATGTCAAATTTATCAGCCTTTGATGTCTTATTGATTTGAGTCATGGTTAAAAAGGCTCTTCCACTCCAAAGGCGTAAAAATAATTTTCTGATGCTTTCCTCTAGTCCTTTAATGAATCTGTTTCTTACAGTTTAATATTGGATTTATGTGGAATTTATGTGAGGGTGTGTTTGAGGCATAGATCCAAGTTTTTTGCCCCAAATCACCACCCAATTGTCACTTATAAAGTAGTACAGTACTTTTCCCCTCTACTGATTTTTGAGATGCCAGCTTCATCATATATGGAATTCCCATGTGCCTTGAGTCTATATCAGGTGTTTGAGGACCAGAACTTTCAGTAAGTGATTCCATCAGAAAGTGAAATATCATTGGTGGGGAGACAAAAAGAGCACGATACCTTGCCAGGGTCACTGTCACCGATATGAGCCTCTTCCCATCTTCCTGATATTTATTTCAATTTCTGTTTTAATACTCTGGAGGAACTGTGCCACAAGGGGTGGCAGTCTCTGGGCAGGTACCGCTTCTCCCTTTTTAGAGAGTAAATTCATTGTGAAATCACATAAACATAACTTTAAAATCTACCAATGACTGGCCTGAGACTCTTTGTGCCTATTTATAAAAGTTATAAAAAGAGGCTTGACCCACACATGATGCCCAGTTCAGCCCGGTTTCAAAGCTCTTAGTATCCCTGGGAACAGAAGCAAGAATCTTTAGTCACCCTTTTCTCTCTAGTCAGCCCTCTAAAGTTCTAATCACTGTAGTCGTAATATCCAAATGTATTGAAAGTTTTCTATGGGCCTAGACCCTGCTAAGTATTCATTTACATCATCTCATTTGATCCTCACAGCAGCTCTACAAAGGAGTTATTCATACCAGGGTTCTTAAAATGTAGGCAATAGAAACCAACTCTATCCAAGTCAAGCACAAGGAGGATTTATAAGAAAGGTATAAGGGTGATCACAGAATCCAAGGAATAGCGGAAGAAACAGGTTTGAAAAGGCAGGAAAAATCATGTAGGATCTGGGTAGCAGAAACTAATTAATATACTGTCTTGTTGGAATTTCTCTAAGGGATGAACTAACTCTAGGTTTTCCCATCAGTTTGTACATCACTCTGCCCCAGATTTCAAGTCCCAGGAGAGAAGTGCTTGGTGTGGTAGATTATATATGGTCACAGATTCTTTTTTTTGTTTGGCCGCACCAAGCAACATGTGGGATATTAGTTCCCTGACCAGGGATAGAACATGTGCCCCCTGAAGTGGAAGCACAGAGTCCTAAACACTGGACCACCAGGGAAGTTCCAGGCCACAGATTCCTTGTAGCTCCTCCCATCAAAAGTTGGAGTCTATTTCCTCACCCTTTGAAGATGAACTCTGACTTGTTTAAACTGAGAGAACGTGGTGGAGGTGATATTGGGCAAGTGCCAGGGCAAGGCTTCAGGAGGCTTGCAGCTTCTGCATTCACCCTTTTGGAACCCGATCCCACCATGCCGTGAAGAGGCCCAGGACTGCCTTCTAGAGTGTAACAAATTCCATGGAAGGAGCACAAGCTCAGAGAGGGAGGCTCAACTACCAGCTGGGGTCCAGACATTGAAGCCAAGCACTCCAGCATTAACCAAATTCTTTTCCAACCCACTAGCTAAATTCATCCACATGAGTGAACTCAGATGACACCAGCAGCAAAACTGCCCCTGCAAGCCAGAACTGTGAGAAATAACAAAATATTGTTTAATCACTAAATTTAAGAATGGTCTGTAATACGCTAATGGGTAACTAATACTGATAGATTGGCCTAATCTGAGTCATCTCTTTCTCTAACTCTATGCCCTTGTCTAGGAGAGAGCAGAGAATATTAATTGATAGTTCAATCAAGACTAAATACAAGTGGGTGATTCTCTGAAGAAAGGGTAATGAATACTCAGAAAACAAAACAACAAATGTAGACTAGACTGTGGTGGTATAGGTATGGTATATGCAATCATGGTATATAGAGTTATACTACTGGAATTACTATAACTACTATGGTTTATACTACTATATTCATTTCACAGATGAGAAAATTAAGACTCAGAAAGCAAAGTTTTCCTAGGCTCTAAAGCAATGAAATATCAGATACTTTTTACATATACTTTTCATTTTGAAATAGTTTAAGATTCAGAGGAAGCTTCAAAAACAGTGAAGAGTGTCCCTGTGTACAATTCCCTCAACTTCTCCCAGTAATAGCATCTTCTATACTCATAGTACATTATCAAATCATATGGAATTGGATTAGTAATCAAATGCTAAGTCCCAGAGCTGTGCTCATGGCACACACTAGTGCAGAAAAACATCAATTTATTCCAAACCTATTTCTTTCCTGCGCCTTCACTACCTGACTGCTTCTAGCAAGAAGAATGCTACCACAGTGGCGTGTGACCTCTGGACTCAGGATTGAAACCCGCTTAGAGGGGCCCAAATGCTGCCTCTGCCATCACCTGTCCAACTGGAGGATACATTCTACACAGCCCAAAGTCAGCCCCAGTGTGAGACCATCCTGAGCAAAATTGATAGGTTCTTCCCATTCTTGAAACAGCTGGTGCTCACGTTGTCTCATAATTATTTATTTGAATTTCAACCAGATGGTGAGGTTTTCAAGACTGGCAGGGATTTTATTCATTCTTATAGACTCAGAACTTAACAAATTCTCAATAACTCCTTGCTGACTCAATAGAAAAGGAGAGGATCTTCTATATGATTTATTGTGGCAAAGGACTTTTAAGTTTGGGGGATACTGGGATCCTTGTTCATTTTGATTTTACATTTGCTTGTTCCAAACCACTAGTACTGGCTGAAATATAGATCCAACCCTTTTTATTTCTTTCAACAATTGTACATCAAACTGTACACCAGAAAGCGACTATTGACTTAGCTAATGCTGTTGGGTCAACAACTTAAATGACTAAAAGTTCCATTGCTTTTCTCAGTGTTATAACTGAACTATTCTACCTTTTCCAAAATTTGGTGAGAAGAAAAAAATTCCTCCCAAACAAAAACTACACAGGGTGAAAATGGAGTCTTTTTATTCTACTTCTCCTGGATCTGTGCTTCTCAAACTTGATGTACGTCTACTTCACCTTGGGATCTTCTTAAAATGCAGATTCTGCCTCTGTGGTCTGGGGTTAGGGAGTCTGATATTCTGCATTTCCAAAACCCTCCTGAAAGAGGTAAAGGCTACTGGTCCATAGAGCATACTTTAAGCCGCTTGAACCTAGAGAGACCAACTGGTAAGGGTGTTGGTAAAGCATATGAGCAAAAAAGATCAGAAAACTTGGGACACACTTATGTCAGGGTTAATGGATTTGCTTTGTGGTCATCTATGGCTGGCTTTCCAATTTGATTGCCTAACAATTGCTTGCATCAGTTGTGGATTGAGAAATGGGGAGAGCCTGTCTCTTTTGCCCATTTGTCTCATAGGCCGTTCTGAGCAGAGGCATTGGGAAATCACTTGTAACACACTGATAAATTTAATAAATCCACAGGTGTGAAAAGAACAATGGATGGCTGCCTGTGTGTTGTTTGTTCCATTAACATCCTGTGTTAAAGCCCACAGTTTTGGCAATTAAACCTAATTTCTTAACTGAATTGGGAAACCCTTGATGCAAAGACGTTATTCTATGTAATTTTAACCAGAAGATACATCAGCTATTATAACCAGTTCTGTCTATGTGACTTGATAAGTGATTTCATCACTGACAGTCTTTGGGTCATAGGGCTTGTATCAGCCAACCTCGATGGCTTGCTGGTCTTAGCATTTACCATGTCTGATTAAAACAATGGCTTCCAGGAATTCCCTGGTGGTCCAGTAATTAGGACTCTGCTCTTCCGCTGCAGGGGGCATGGGTCTGACCTCGGGTCGGGGAACTAAGATCCCGCTTGCTTTGCAGCCAGAAAACAAAACAAAAGAAACAAACAAAAAAGTAAAATTTAAACAAACAAAACAGTGGCTTCCTTGGGGGGTTTGAGCCTCCAGACTGCAAGCCAATGAAAGCACCCAGACCAATAGTAATGAGAGCAATAGTCAACAAAATGGTGTGAAACTGCCCTTAACAGTTTTTGCTTTGCTTTGATTTCACGTGGTAGAAGTTTATGCTCAGATGGGTCGCATAACTCCTGAGCAGCTTCCTGATTCATGGGCTAATCTATGGTTAATCACTCCCAAGAGAGTATGCATGCATTTTAGACCTGGCCTCCAGCCCTTATGGGATGGGGTCAAGATCAAACATGCATGAAGATGGGGGAGATGTTATTAAAGGACCTCATATACACTGAGTTTTTATATACATGGATGCGAGACAAATTCCTCTTCCAATATAGGGAAAGGTGATGTGAAAGTTCTTAAAGTTGGTATCCTATGTGAGTCAGCCAAGGGGTCCTGGATTAAGAGAGATTAAGGCTTGCGGCAAGATAGAGAACTTTTTAAAGGGTATCCAGTGCTATGATAACTGACTTGCCTAAAGTTTGGCCAATAGTATTGACCCTTGGATCCTATCCTTTAACAGGACATACTGGCTAAGGGATTAAAAAGCAGCAACATTCCACTGAGCTCCATCATTTCTGATAGTTGGCAGAGCCATTTGTACAATGTATGAACTCCCATTGCTGTTCACTCAGTTAATCCAAGGGGCTCCCATAGCCAAGGGGTATAGGGCAAGGATGACCTCCTCCAGCACCATGACATTTGGCAAGGGACTGAGGACAGAGGAGGCTACCCCTTCCTGCAGGTGGAATATGCCAGAGGGTCCAGATTTGGCTCCAGTATGTATTAAAAAGGCCTTGATAGCCTTGCTGAACTTGTGGGTGATGTTTCCATGACGCAAAGCATACTGGGCAACTGGGAATGGAAAGGTCAGGAGCTCAGGGTCTGTGAGAACCTCTATTTCCAGGAGAACCCAGTAAATGACCAGTCATTTGCTCTTTTAGTGGTACATAACATATGTCTGAGGAGGGCAGTTTCTTACATCAGAAGCCCTTGGGAAAGTTATGCCCATCTTATATAGTCCAAAGATTCCTGCGAAAAAAGGTTGTCAAAGCCTCTACAGTGAAGGAATCTCTGAGGTGGATGCTCTCACACTGACCCTGTGCATGGCTCAAAAGTCAGAAGATCTGTCCATTGGTGAAAGTGAGGTGTTAAAGTCCCCTACTATGATTGCGTTACTGTCGATTTCCCCTTTTATGGCTATTAGCATTTGCCTTATGTATTGAGGTGCTCTTAAGTTGGGTGCATAAATATTTACAATTGTCATATCTTCTTGGATCGATCCCTTGATCATTATGTAGTGTCCTTCTTTGTCTGTGGTACTAGTCTTCATTTAAAGTCTATTTTGTCTGATACGAGAATTGCTACTCCAGCTTTCTTTTGATTTCCATTTGCATGGAATATCTTTTTCCATCCCCTCACTTTCAGGCTGTATGTGTCCCTAGGTCTGAATTGGGCCTCTTGTAGACAGCATATATACAGGTCTTGTTTTTGTATCCATTCAGCCAGTCTATGTCTGTTGGTTGGAGCATTTAATCCATTTACATTTAAGGTAATTATCGATATGTATGTTCCTATTACCATTTTCTTAATTGTTTTGGGTTTGTTATTGTAGGATTTTTCCTTCTCTTGTGTTTCGTACCTAGAGAAGTTCCTTTAGCATTTGTTGTAGAGCTGGTTTGGTGGTGCTGAATTCTCTTAGCTTTTGCTTGTCTGTAAAGGTTTTAATTTCTCCATCGAATCTGAATGAGATCTTTGCTGGGTAGAGTAATCTTGGTTGTAGGTTTTTCCCTTTCATCACTTTAAATATGTCCTGCCACTCCCTCTGGCTTGCAGAGTTTCTGCTGAAAGATCAGCTGTTAACCTTATGGGGATTCCCTTGTATGTTATTTGTTGTTTTTCCCTGGCTCCTTTTAATATTTTTTCTTTGTATTTAATTTTGAATAGTTTGATTAATATGTGTCTTGGCATGTGGGAAAACTGGACACCTACATGTAAAAGAATGAAATTAGAGCACTCCTTAACACCATACACAAAAATAAACTCAAAATGGATTAAAGACCTAAATGTAAGGCCAGATACTGCAAAACTGTTAGAGGAAAACATAGGCAGAGCACTCTATGACATAAATCACAGCAAGATCCTTTTTGACCCACCTCCTAGAGAAATGGAAATAAAAATAAACAAATGGGAAACAAATGGGGCCTAATGACACTTAAAAGCTTTTGCACAGCAAAGGAAACCATAAACAAGACGAAAAGACAACCCTCAGAATGGGAGAAAATATTTGCAAATGAAACAACTGACAAAGGATTAATCTCAAAAATATACAAACAGCTCATGCAGCTCAATATCAAGAAAACAACCCAAACCAAAAATGGGCAGAAGACCTAAACAGACATTTCTCCAAAGAACATACACAGATTGCCAACAAACACATGAAAGGATGCTCAACATCACTAATCATTAGAGAAATGCAAATCAAAACTACAATGAGGTATCACCTCACACTGGTCAGAATGGCCATCATCAAAAAATCTACAGACAGGGCTTCCCTGGTGGCGCAGTTGAGAGTCCGCCTGCCGATGCAGGGGACATGGGTTCGTGCCCCGGTATGGGAAGATCCCACATGCCGCGGAGCGGCTGGGCCCGTGAGCCATGGCCGCTGAGCCTGCGCGTCTGGAGCCTGTGCTCCACAATGGGAGAGGCCACAACAGTGAGAGGCCCGTGTACCGCAAAAAAAAAAAAAAAAAAAATCTACAGACAATAAATGCTGGACAGGGTGTGGAGAAAAGGTAACCCTCTTGCACTGTTGCTAGGAATGTAAATTGATACAGCCACTATGGAGAACAGTATGGAGGTTCCTTAAAAAACTAAAAATAGAACAACCATACGACCCAGCAATGCCACTACTGAGCATATACCTTGAGAAAACCATAATTCAAAAAGAGACATGTACCACAATGTTCATTGCAACTCTATTTACAATAGCCAGGACATGGAAGCAATCTAAGTGTCCATGGACAGATGAATGGATAAAGAAGATGTAGTACATATATACAATGGAATATTACTCAGCCATAAAAAGAAACAAAATTGAGTTATTTGTAGTGAGGTGGATGGACCTAGAGTCTGCCATACAGAGTGAAGTAAGTCAGAAAGAGTAAAACAAATGCTGTATGCTAACACATGTATATGGAATTTAAAAAAAATGGTTCTGAAGACTAGGGGCAGGACAGGAATAAAGACACAGACGTAGAGAATGGACTTGAGGACACAGGGAAGGGGGAAGGGGAAGCTGGGACAAAGTGAGAGAATGGCATGGGCATATATACACTACCGAATGTAAAATAGCTAGCTAGTGGGAAGCAGCTGCATAGCACAGGGAGATCAACTTGGTGCCTTGTGACCACCTAGAGGGATGGGATGGGGGGATGGGAGGGAGACGCAAGAGGGAGGAGATATGGGGGTATATGTATAGCTGATTCACTTTGTTGTAAAGCAGAAACTGACACACCATTGTAAAGCAATTATGCTACAGTAAATATGTTTAGAAAAAAAAGATAAAGGTAGAGCTCAAATGTGCAATGAAATGGGAACACAGGGTTATGTAATATTTTTAAATGTGTATGTGTGGATAAATATATAATACACGTTACATTTATGTCCTGATTGCAAAGTAAATGATTATGTAAAGAAAAATAAAAGCTAAAAGTAAATAAAGTCACAGAAATATTAACTGTGATTATAGTAGTATGGTAGGTAGTTTTTATCCCTTTTCCAAATTGTCTCAAATGAACATACTAAATGTTAATAGTAGTTGTCAAAAAAAAAACCTCAGAAGAGCCTCTGAAGAGCACGCTCGTTCTCCTTGACTGGTAGGATGAAATGCACAGGAAAATAGCAACTCACTGCCCTACCCCCATCCCCAACACACACACACACATATCAGTGCCGACTGGTCCCTTGGCACTTGGAGGGAAGTCACACCTTGCTCCTTTCAGAGGATCCTTTGGTAGACCTAGCTGATTAATGTAAAAAGGGGTGCCCCCAGGGTATCATCCCAGATTCTAGGCAAGTAGCTCAGCTGAGATTGGAATCTGGGGAGGACTCTGCTTTTGAGTTCTGAACTTAGCATGGGAGTTAAGAGCAACACCCAGCAAATGCAGCAAACAGCGTTTGCGGCCACAGCCCGAGAGCACACGCGCCCAGGGCACCCGCCCTGAGCACCCTCCCAGGCTGCTACTACCCTCTAGTGGAGCCAGTTAGCAAGTCAAGAAGAGCGGGTTGGTACATCACCGAAATCTGATGTCAGATTGCCCTGGTCACTGCACCAACTGCTTTAAATATAGGTTTTAGTATTATTTAGGTATGACAAAGCCAACAGAACAAGAGAGGACTGACATTGTAAAGAGAGTTTGTTACACCCACAGATCCCAAGAGAAGGGGCACATCACACCATGGAGGGCCACAGGGGTGAGTACCAGAGTCAATTAGAAGCCAGAAGGAGTAGGGAAAATGTGTCCATTTTCCCTACTCGATTGTGTGTCAATTTTCTCTATATCTCTTGTAAGGACATTTGTCATTGGATTTAGGGTCACCCAGATAACCCAGGGTGATCTCCTCATCTTAAGATCCTTAAAATAACTACGTCTGCAAAGACTCTTTTTCTAAATAAGATAACACTCACAGGTTCCAGGGATTTGATGTGGACATATCTTTTTTGGTGGTCCATCATTTCAATCTATTACAACTACATTTTTTATGTGGGATCTTAGATCCCCAACCAGGGATTGAACCCATGCCCCCTGCATTGGAAGGGCGGAGTCTTAAACACTGGACCACCAGGTAAGTCCCTACAACTACCTTTTAAATACATCACAAATCTGACCCAATCTCACCATCTTCACTCTTACCACCACGGTCCCAGATACCATCATCTCTCCCCTGAATCAGTGCAAAGCCTCCTTACTGGTCTCTGAGCTCTTAACAATGTGTTCTGCAAAATGTAGCCAAGATTATCCTCTTAAAACTTAAATCAATCATGTTACTACTTGGCTCAGAAACTCCATAGGCCTCCTTCTTGTATATAATAAAATGCAAAAGCCTCGGTCTGGCTTATGTAATTTGGCCTGAATTCCTCTCCAACTTTTATCCTCTGCAAGTTTTCTCCTGTGACCCAGCCTCTCCCAGCAAATAAAGAATGTTCCGAAGTGCCCTCTCCTCCAGTTGGATCTCTCTCCTCCCATATGTACCCTTGGCTCATTTTCTCACTTCATCTAGGTGTCTACTCATTCAGATCTTATCTCCTCACAGAGGCATCCCCTGAATACTTATCTAAAACAACACATATTCTAATTCTTTATCGTGTAACTCTTCTTAGCACTTATGACACATGATGTTGGCATATGCATTCATTGTTTATTCCCTGAAGGCAAAGGCTTCTCTACTCCATAATAATGCCTAGAATACTGCCTGGCACAGTAGACACTTAAGGAATGTATTTGTTGGGATGAATGAATGAATGAGTGAATAAATCTGCTGAGGGTTTTCCTAGTTAAGGTCACCTTATCATTTTTCAAATTATCCCCAGTGGCTGCCCCATAAGAGCACTATTGGAACTAAAGCCCACATAAAAACACTATGTGTTCTAGAGAGCAATGAGCACGTTTAAACAAAATAATTCTTACTGACGTAAAATTTTATTGTTTTTATTTATTTTTTTAAACAGAATAACTGAGCTTATGTTGAAGGAACTGCGTTATGGGAATTGCACAGTTTATTGCTCAGGAAAGTGTTAAGCTGATACTGTCATTATTCCCACAAAGACAAGGAAGAAATAGTCATGAGGATAATTCCTTTAACATCTCGCTTTCCAGGGATATGCGAAATGGCCATTTCTGACAATTGCTTTGAGTTCTCTGTAACGGCTAATCTTGTTGAAATGAATTATTAACAATTTCCTGAGCATTTGCTGTGTTTGTAAGTACTAGGTTGAGAAAGGTGTCTTTCTAGATAAACAGTTATGTGAACAGCATGCAAATTAAATAAACAAAAACATAAGAGAGGGTTAAGTGATACAGTTAGCCCAGCTGAGGGAGGCAGCCGGAGATGAGCTGCTCAGAGCCAGGTGAAAAGTGTTTAATATTGATATTATGGAATGAAGGATAAAGCAGCCTGCTTTAGACTCAGATCCTGCCCTGCCACTCTCCTCCGTGAGGGCACTGCATCCTGGTCCACATTTCTCCAGCTACCGGGCTCTGACCAAGAATAGGTACAATTCTTAGAACACAAGGTACTTCCACTTGTCAGCTCTCTTATCACCCACTGCTTGGAATCCCTTGCCAGCTTCCCTACTGGCTGGACTGGCTTCCTGATGTGATTTTCTGAGCCATGCCTGTGCTTGGCATCTACCTGGACAGGGCCTGGGGTTCTGACTGCATGCGTTGGCACTGGCCTTTGCATTGGTATTCTTTCCCCAGCCATTCTCTGTCCCCCACTCCCTCACATGGAGGGACTCTGTCTCCCTCTGGCTTTGTCCTCCTCCTCCCGGATTCTTCCACGTCTCTCATGTGTGCCACGTTCCTGGCCGTAAGCAGAGCCAACCTCCCTCTTGGCTGTGCACCCAGCCAGTCTCATGTGTTCTCCAGGGACATGGCCAAGGCCTGGAAGTCCCTTCCCTTTGTATATTTGAGACAGAACTGCAGGCAGACTGCAAGCAGGCCAGTGCCCTGGGGCATGTCTACCCTAGAAGCTTCTATTCACAGCATGGATCGGTGTGGGGGAGATGGGTGAGTCAGGGCAGGAATAGACATAGGATTTCCACCTTCTCACTTCCTTTTCACTTCTCAGCCTCTCCTCTGGAATGCCCCTCGCTAAGGACTCTAATGACTTTTATGTGCCCACATCCTACTGTAAAACAAAGAATGTTGCCCACCATCCAGTTCTACCTACAGTACACCCTGAAAGGAGTTCAGGGCAGAGATTAGGAACGAGGCACTCTGCACTCTGGGAAAACAGATAGTTAGCTATTATCAGGCGAACATTTTATGAATACACATTCTTGCATCTTCCCATACTTAGAAAGCACTAAAACCATTAACTAAGATACCTGTTCCTCGTGACTAGCAGCAACCTTCTACCTAGGTGATTGCCTGATTGCAACCCCTTTGGTTGCTGACCTCCCACCTTACCTCTTTGGAGCAGTTCCCCAGGGCTATCTGAGAGGCTGTCTCCGGGCTGTAGTCCTCAGTAAGTCCCCAAGTAAAACTGAAATTCTCAGCTCTCACTTTGTGCGTTTTTTTCCAAGTTGACGTTATCCAACTAATTTTCAGTTTTATTTTATTATTATCTTTTTTTTTGCTTGCTGTGTTAGTTTCCTGTAGCTACCATAACAATGTACCACAAACTGAGTGGCCTAAAGCAACAGAAATTTGTTCTTTCACAGTTCTTGAGGCCCGAAGTCTGAAATCAAGGTAACGGCAGGCTTGGTTCCTTCTGGAGCCTCTGAAGGAGAATCTATTCTACACCTTTCTCTTCATCTCTGGTGGTTGCAAGGAACACCAATCCTTGGCTTGTGGCAGCCTCCCTTTAATCTCTGCCTCTTTCTTTGCATGGACTGTTTCTCTGAGTCTCTCTGCATCCTCTTCCCTTCTCATAGGAACACTAGTCATTGGTTTTAGGGTCCCTTTTAACCCAATATGATCTCATCTTAACCCTTAACTAATTGTATCTGCAAAGACCCTATTTCCAAATAAGGTCTCATTTTTTTTTTTTTTTTTTTTTTGGCTGCTTTGGGTCTTCATTGCTGCACATGGGCTTTTCTCTAGTTGTGGCTAGCGAGGGTTACTCTTCATTGCGGTGCACAGGCTTCTCCTTGTGGTGGCTTCTCTCATTGAGGAGCAGGGGCTCTAGGCATGTGGGCTTCAGTAGTTGCAGCACCTGGGCTCAGTAGTTGTGGCTCGTGAACTCTAGAGTGCAGGCTCAGTAGCTGTGGCTCACAGGCTTCATTGCTCCACGGCACATGGGATCTTCCCGGACCAGGGATCAAACATACGTCCCCTGTGTTGGCAGGTGGATTCTTAACCACTGCACCACCAGGGAAGTCCCAATAAGGTCTCATTCTGAGGTTCTGGGTAGATGTGAATTTGGGGGGGACACTATTCAACCCCTCCAAATTTTGCAGTTTGTTAAATTCTTTGAAACATTTTAAATTTTGTTAAAAACGAACTTTTCCCATTCCTTTCCCTCATCTTTTTGGCTAATCCTTTCAGTATTTTCTCTATAAAAAACATTTTAAAAATTCACACATACGTTTCTCTTGAAAAGTCACTGAGCATATATTTTCCACAGCTGCCCTCTTAGATGATGGCTACCCTCTCATGTACAGTACTTGCCTGGTCCTAGGAGCATTTGAGTCTGTGATTCCATCACATGTAGAAGACTTTCTGTGGTCAGTGTAAAATTAACTGAAATAGTAGTGACATTACAATAAGATCTCTACCATGCTGGGTAAATCTACTTATTGATTTCTTTCATTAATCCGATAACACCTAAAAAAAAATGAATTGCCCACTCTAAGTTAGGCACTATTCTTGACACTGGGAATACAATTTTGAGCAATTATACCTGCTCTTATGGAGATTACTGTTTAGTGAGAAAAAAAAAAGGTATGAATCACAGAGGTAAGTGAAGAAGATAATTATGCTTGGGGACTTCCCTGGTGGCACAGTGGTTAGGAATCCGCCTGCCAATGCAGGGGACACAGGTTTGATCCCCGGTCCGGGAAGATCCCACATGCCAGGGAGCAACTAAGCCCGTGTGCCACAACTACTGAGCCTGCGCTCTAGAGCCTGCGTGCCACAACTACTGAGCCCGTGTGCCACAACTACTGAACCTTGCACACCCAGAGCCTGTGCTCCTCAAAAAGAAAAGCCACCACAGTGAGAAGCCCGTGCACCGCAGTGAAGAGTAGCCCTGGCTTGCTGCAACTAGAGAAAGCCTGCGCACAGCAACGAAGACCCAACACAGCCAAAAATAAATAAATTAATTAATTAAAAATAATAATTATGCTTGGTCTTACAAATGAGAGGTCTGTGGTGCTGAGAAGATAGAGGGGGAGTTAGGGAAGGCCAAGATATGAAGGATGAGTGATTTAAGTAGACAAGGGAGAGAGACAATCCATGCATAGGAAACAGTAGGTACAAACATCCTGTGTCTGGAGGGACCATTATATGTAACAACACTAAAGGAAGAAGCATGTACTGTAGTGTAAGTGGGAAGAAAGTGTGGTAGGAAATGAGGGAGAGAGGAAGCAGCCAGACCACGCAGAACCTTGTCAACTATGCTGAGTTTGTCTTTATCCTAAGAGCAACGGGAAGTTGTTAACATGTTTTAAGAAACAGAATATGTTCACGTTTGTCCTATTAAAGAGATTACCCTGGATGCAATTTGTAAAACAGATTTAAGGGGTGAGAGGGTAGATGGGGGCGGGCCAATTAGGGGGCTTCTGCTAAAACTCTAAGTGAGAAATGATGGTATTTTGGACTAGGGTAGTCTGATAGAGATGGAGAAATACGGATAGATTTGAGAGAGGAGGTTAAATCTTGGTGATGGACTGAAAATGGGGAGCTAGGAGAGCTAGGGAGAAGAGTCAAGGGTAAGTCCTAGGTCTAGGAAGTGTAAATAAATGTGTTTTCTGAGGTAGGGAGCACTGGTCTGAAATGGGGGAGGAGGGGTAAGTACGTGATTTGCTTTAGGACTTGTTGGACTCAAGGTGTGGCTGAAACACTCAAGAGGAGGTATTGAAGTAGGGGATGGTGATTTGAGTCTGAAGCTCAGAGAAGTTTTGGTAAATTAGATCACATTAATAAATGCTTAGCTCAGGGACTTCCCTGGCAGTCCAGTGGTTAAGGTTCTGCTCGCAATACAGGGGGTGTGGGTTCGATCTCTGGTCGGGGAACTAAGATCCCATATGCTGCAGGGTACAGCCAAAAAAACCCAAAAAGCAAAAAAGTGATTAGCTCAGTATCTGTTCATAAGTGCTGGCCAATGCTTATTATTTTCCAACAATATCTTTAATGTGGTCGAAATTGACACGATAAAGTGTACATGATTAAATGCGTTAACACATTTTAAAATACTTAGAACAATGCCTAGCACATAGGAAGAGCTTAATAAAAGTTAGGGAGGACATAAAAGAGACCACATCTCTGAAAACACTTGATTTCTGTGTATCAGCATAAGGAATTATGATGTATTCAACGTTTGATCCAGGTTTGGGAACTTCACAGAAAAGGGTTGTGTATCTGCAGCCATTACTTAGAAACACTTACTTCACTTTTCAGATAGAAATTTCACATTTATAAAAATGGCCCTTCATACTGTTGCCAGTAAAAGCACTGAACAGAGATGAGTGGCCTGTTCTAATTCTTGGCCCAACCTTCCCTGCTTGTGTGACTTCCCCTGGGCTTCCTGAAGGAATTGTATCAAATGACCTCTTTCAGTTTTAAAATTCCATATCTGATTTCTAAACCTCTTTGCAAAAGACAGCCTCACACCCCTGGGATGAGGAGTCCACAGGAGAGTCACAGAGAACTGGAGCCCAAGAGAGCCTGGCACTCTGTTACTACATCTGTTACTGTTACTACATCTGCAGCTGGGGGTCATACAGAGCACGCGTGATCATCGGATTAACAGGCATCTTGGAAGTCTCACTCAGTATTTCCTTTCAAGTCAAAGGTCAGTGATTTCCCCACTTTCTGCCCCTGACACAGACAGAGGAAGATGAGCAACACAGCAACAGCAGGGTTCAGGGACACTGGCAGCTGGAGACAAATTGGTTTAGGGAACAAGGACGTAGATGTATTGAGTTTGGGTTTCTAAACCCTTGGGACCCTTGAGCCCTGGGAAAAAGAAGAGGCAGCTGGGCAAACTGCTGAAATGCAGATCTGACTTAAGATCACCCCCACCAGAAGATCCTCTCCAAGAGGAAGCAAACATAGAAAGATGTTTGGGAACATTTATTGCCCAGAGCAACTACTGTGTTTTAAAGCTGTAGGTCACAGAACTTAGGAGAGAGGAAAAGTCTGTTTGGGGAGGAGGTGAGTTTAAACCTTGGTTCTGCCACCAACTCTGTGGCCATAGACAAGTCACTTTCTGAGCCTTAGCTTCCTCATCTGTAAAATCTTCATTACTTACCTGACCTACCTCATGGGATAGTCATAAAAATATTACAGGTGAGAGAGCAAAACACAGTACCTAGCACACAGTACGGACTAATTTTTCAATGTACCGCCTAGATTCTCTCCAAAGCAGACACTTACTAGGTAGTGCCCCATTGCATTCAACAAGAAACTTCATCAGAAGCAATGTAGGACATGTTCTTCTCATGGTCCTCATTCCCATGAAGTGATCCTCTAATGGAATTCTGCCAGGATCAATTATGGAAAAGGAATAAAGGAAAGAGGCAGAGAGAGACAAGCTCTGAACCAGTAAACGCCAAACTCGGGAGAACTCAAAATATCTGAGCTCAGTGGAAAGTTTGTTTGTGTGTTCTGCCTGGGTTTTCAGCCACACAGAGCCCCAGAAATGTTTTCTGGATCATGGGTTTTTTGGAATGTATTTGTAGGAAACTTTTTGCTCTACACAGAGCTAGTCTTAGAGGGTGCCAAATCACAGAATCTGGGGAGACCTTCAAGATGGCAGAGGAGTAAGACGTGGAGATCACCTTCCCCCCCACAAATACATAAAAAATACATCTACATGTGGAACAACTCCTACAGAACACCTACTGAACGCTGACAGAAGACCTCAGACTTCCCCAAAAGGCAAGAAACTCCACCACATACCTGGGTAGGGCAAAAGAAAAAAGAAAAAAAACAGAGACAAAAGAATAGAGATAGGACCTGCACCTCTGGGAGGGAGCTGTGAAGGAGGAAAAGTTTCCACACACTAGGAAGCCCCTTTACTGGTGGAGGCAGGGGCTGGTGGGGGTGAAACTTTGGAGCCACGGAGGAGAGCACAGCAATAGGGGTGCAGAGGGCAAAGTGGAGAGATTCCTGCACAGAGGATCAGTGCCAACCAGGGCTCACCAGCCCAAGAGGCTTGTCTGCTCACCCGCCGGGACAGGCGGGGGCTGGGAGCTGAGGCTCAGGGATCCCAGGGAGAGGACTGGGGTTGGCTGCATGAACACAGCCTGAAGGGGACTAGCGCACCACAGCTAGCCAGAATGGAGTTGGGGAAAAAGTCTGCAACTGCCTAAGAGGCAAGAGACCATTGTTTTGGGGTGCACGAGGAGAGGGAATTCAGAGCACCGCCTAAGCAAGCTCCAGAGATGGGCATGAGCTGCAGCTATCAGTGAGGACACCAGAGATGGGCATGAGATGCTAAGGCTGCTGCTGCAGCCACCAAGAAGCCTGTGTGCAAGCACACGTCACTATCCACACCTCCCCTCCTGGGAGCCTGTGTAGCCCGCCACTGCCAGGCACCCATGATCCAGGGACAACTTCCCTGGGAGAACACACAGCGTGCCTCAGACTATTGCAATGTAATGCTGACCTCTTCCACCACAGGTTCACCCCGCATTCTGTACTCCTCCCTCCCCCATGGCCTGAGTGAGCCAGAGCCCCCTAATCAGCTGTTACTTTAACCCCATCCTGTCTGAGCGAAGAACAGACACCCTCAGGTGACCTACATGCAGAGGCAGGGCCGAATCCAAAGCTGAACTCCAGGAGCTGTGCTAACAAAGAAGAGAAAGAGAAATTTCTCCCAGCAGCCTTAGGAGCAGTGGATTAAATCTCCACGATCAACTTGATGTACCCTGCATCTCTGGAATACCTGAAGAGACAATGAATCATCCCAAAATTGAGGCGGTGGACTTTGGGAGCAACTGAAGACTTGGAGTTTGTTTTCTGCATCTAATTTTTTCTGGTTTTATATTTATCTTAGTTTAGTATTTAGAGTTTTTATCATTGGTAGATTTGGTTGCTCTCTTCCTTTATTATTTTGTTTTTTATATATAGATATAAATTTTTTTTCCTTTTTCTCTTTTCATGAGTGTCTATGTGTATGCTTCTTTGTGTGAATTTGTCTGTATATCTTTGCTTTTACCATTTGTCCTAGGTGTTTCTTGTTTGTTTTGTTTTTTTTTAATTTTTGGCTGTGTGGCATGTGGGATATTCCCGGACCAGAGATGAAACCCGTGTTCCCTGCATTGACAGGTGGATTCTTAACAACTGTGCCACGAGGGAAGCCCTGTCCTAGGGTTTTGTCTTTCTGTTTTTTGTTTGTTTGGGTTTTTTTTGGTTTTATTTTAGTATAGTTTCTAGTGCTTGCTATCATTGGTGGATTTGTTTCTTGGTTTGGTTGCTCTCTTCTTTCATTTTTTTTTCTTTTTTTATTACTTTTAATTTTTAAAATTTTTAATAATTGTTTTTATTTTTTATTTTAATAAGTTTTATTTTATTTATTTATTTTTATCTTTCCTTTTTTTCCCCTTTCTACTGAGCCATATGCCCAACAGGGTCCTTGTGCTCCTGCTGGGTGTCAGACCTGTGCTGCTGAGGTGAGAGAACCGAGTTCAGGACACTGGTCCACCAGAGACCTCCCAGCTCCGTGTAACATCAAATGGCAAAAGCTCTCCCAGAGATCTCCATCTCAATGCTAAGACCCAGCTCCACTCAATGACCAGCAAGCTACAGTGCTGGACACCCTATGCCAAACAACTAGAAAGACAGGAACACAACCCCATCTATTAGCAGAGAGGGTGCCTAAAATCATAATAAGTTCACAGATACTCCAAAACACACCACTGGACGCGGTCCTGCTCACCAGAAAGACAAGATCCAGCCTCATCCACCAGAACACAGGCATCAGTCTCCTCCACAAGGTAGCCTAAACAACACACTGAACCAACCTTAGCCACTGGGGGAAGACACCGAAAACAACGGGAACTACGAACCTGAAGCATGTGAAAAGAAGACCTGAAACAAAGTAAGTTAAGCAAAATGAGAAGACAGAGAAACACACAGCAGATGAAGGAGCAAGGAAAAAAACCACCTAAACAAACAGATGAAGAGGAAATAGGCAGTCGACCTGAAAAAGAATTCAGAGTAATGATAGTAAGATGATTCAAAATCTTAGGAACAGAATAGAGAAAATACAAAAAATGCTTAACAAGGACCTAGAAGAACTAAAGAGCAAAGAAACAATGATGAAAAACACAATAAATGAAATAAAAAATTCTCTAGAAGGAATCAATAGCAGAATAACTGAGGCAGAAGAACAGAAAAGTGACCTGGAAGATAAGAGAGTGGAAATAACTACTGCAGAACAGAATAAAGAAAAAAGAATGAAAAGAATTGAGGACAGTCTTAGAGACCTCTCGGACAACACTAAACACACTAACATTTGAATTATAGGGGTCCCAAAGAAGAAGAGAAAAAGAAAGGGACTGAGAAAATAGCTGAAGAGATTATAGTTGAAAACTTCCCTAATATGGGAAAGGAAATAGTCAATCAAGTCCAGGAAGCTGGGCTTCCCTGGTGGTACAGTTGTTGAGAGTCCACCTGCTGATGCAGGGGACACGGGTTCATGCCCCAGTTTGGGAAGATCCCACATGCCGCGGAGCAGCTGGGCCCATGAGCCATGGCCGCTGAGGCTGTGCGTCTGGAGCCTGTGCTCCATGACGGGAGAGGCCACAACAGTGAGAGGCCCACGTACTGCAAAAAAAAAAAACAAAAACACAAACAAAACAAACAAAAAAGTCCAGGAAGCACAGAGAGTCCCATACAGGATAAATCAAAGGAGAAACACACCAAGAAACATATTAATCAAACTATGAAAAATTAAATAAACAGAAAAATATCAAAAGTAGCAAGGGAAAAAAAATATATACAAGGGAATCCCCATACGCTTAACAGCTGATCTTTCAGCAGAAACTCTGCAAGCCAGAAGGGAGTGGCAGGACATATTTAAAGTGATGAAACCAAAAAATCTACAACCAAGATTACTCTATCCAGCAAGGATCTCATTCAGATTCGACAGAGAAATTAAAACCTTTACAGACAGGCAAAAGCTAAGAGAATTCAGCACCACCAAACCAGTTTTAAAACAATTGCTAAAGAAACTTCTCTAGGAAGGAAACACAAGAGAAGGAAAAGACCTTCAATAACAAACCCAAAACAATTAAGAAAATGGTAATAGGAACATACATATCAATAATTACCTTAAATGTAAATGGATTAAGTGCTCCAATCAAAAGACATAGACTGGCTGAATGGATACAAAAACAAGACCTATACATATGTTATCTACAAGAGACCCATTCAGACCTAGGGACACATACAGACTGAAAGTGAGGGGATGGAAAAAGGCATTCCATGCAAATGGAGATCAAAATAAAGCTGGAGTAGCAATTCTCATGACAGACAAAATAGATTTTAAAATAAAGACTATTACAAGAGACAAAGAAGGACACTACATAATGATCAAGGGATCAATCCAAGAAGATGTAACGATTGTAAATATTTATGCACCCAACATAGGAGCACCTCAATATATAAGACAAATGCTAACAGCCAGAAAAGGGGAAAACAACAGTAGCACAATCATAGTAGGGGACTTTAACACCCCACTTTCACCAAAGGAGAGATCTTCCAAAATGAAAATAAATAAGAAAACACAAACTTTAAATGATACATTGCACAAGATGGACTTAATTGATATTTACAGGACATTCCATCCAAAACCAACAGAATACACTTTCTTCTCAAGTGCTCATGGAACATTCTTCAGGATAGATCATATCTTGGGTCACAAAACAAGCCTCAGTAAATTTAAGAAAATTGAAATTGTATCAGGTATCTTTTCGACCACAACACTATGAGACTAGACATCAATTACAGGAAAAAATCTGTAAAAAAGACAAACACATGGAGGCTAAACAATGCAGTACTAAACAACCAAGAGATCACTGAGGAAATCAAAGAGGAAATCAAAAAATACCTAGAAACAAATGACAATTAAAACATCACAACCCAAAATCTATGGGATGCAGCAAAAGCAGTTCTAAGAGGGAAGTTTATAGCAATACAATCCTACCTCAAGAAACAAGAAACATCTCAAATAAACAACCTAACCTTACACCTAAAGCAATTAGAGAAAGAACAACAAAAAAAAACTAAAGTTAGCAGAAGGAAAGAAATCATAAAGATCAGATCAGAAATAAATGAAAAAGAAATGAAGGAAACAGTAACAAAGATCAATAAAATTAAATGCTGGTTCTTCGAGAAGATAAACAAAATTGATAAACAATTAACCAGACTCATCAAGAAAAGAAAGGAGAAGATTCTGATCAATAGAACTAGAAATGACAAAGGAGAAGTAACAACTGACACTGCAGAAATACAAAGGATCATGAGAGATTACTATAAGCAATTCTATACCAATAAAATGGACAACCTGGAAAAAGTGGACAAGTTCTTAGAAAAGCACAACCTTCCAAGACTGAACAAGGAAGAAATAGAAACTTTAAACAGACCAATCACAAGCACTGAAATTGAGATTGTGATTTAAAAAATCTTCCAAAAAAAAAAAGCCCAGGGCCAGATGGCTTCACAGGCAAATTCTATCAAACATTTAGAGAAGAGTTAACACCTATCCTTCTCAAACTCTTCCAAAATATAGCAGAGGGAGGAACACTCCTTAACTCATTCTATGAAGCCACCATCCCCCTGATACCAAAACCAGACAAAGATATCACAAAGAAAGAAAACTACAGGCCAATATCACTGATGAACATAGATGCAAAAATCCTCAACGAAATACTAGCAAACAGAATCCAACAGCACATTAAAAGGATCATACACCATGATCAAGTGGGGTTTATCCCAGGAAAGGAAGGATTCTTCAATATATGCAAATCAATCAATGTAATACACCACATTAACAAACTGAAGGAGAAAAACCATATGATCATCTCAATAGATGCAGAAAAAGCTTTTATCAAAATTCAATACTCATTTATGAAAAAAACCCTCCAGAAAGTAGGCTTAGAGGGAACTTACCTCAACATAATAAAGGCCACATATGACAAACCCACAGCTAACTTCATTCTCAATGGTGAAAAACTGAAAACATTTCCTCCAAGATTAGGAACAAGACAAGGTTGTCCCCTCTCACCATTATTATTCAACATCGTTTGGGAAGTTTTACCCACATTAATCAGAGAAGAAAAAGAAATAAAAGGAATCCAAATTGGAAAGAAGAAGTAGAGCTATCACTGTTTGCAGATGACATGATACTATACACAGAGAATCTTAAAGATGCTACCAGAAAACTACTAGAGCTAATTTGAATTTGGTAAAGTAGCAGGATACAAGATACAAGATACAAGATTAATGCACTGAAATCTCTTACATTCCTAAACACTAACGATGAAAAATCTGAAAGAGAAATTAAGGAAACACTCCCATTTACCACAGCCACAAAAAGAATAAAATACTTAAGAATAAACCTACCTAAGGAGACAAAAGACCTCTATGCACAAAACTGTAAGACACTGATGAAAGAAACGAAACATGATACAAACAGATGGAGAGATATACCATGTTCTTGGATTGGAAGAATCAGCATTGTGAAAATGACTCTACTACCCAAAGCAATCTACAGCTTCAGTGAAATCCCTATCAAACTACAAATGGCATTTTTCACAGAACTAGAACAAAAAATTTCACAATTTGTATGGAAACACAAAAGACCCCAGATAGCCAAAGCAGTCTTGAGAAAGAAAAATGGAGCTGGAGGAATCAGGTGCCCTGTCTGCAGGCTATACTACAAAGCTATACTAATCAAGACAGTACAGTCCTGGCACAAAAACAGAAATATAGATCAATGGAACAGGATAGAAAGCCCAGAGATAAACCCACGCATCTATGGTCACCTTATTTTTGATAAAGGAGGCAAGAATATACAATGGAGAAAAGACAGCCTCTTCAATAAGTGGTGCTGGAAAAACTGGACAGGTACATGCAAAAGAATGAAATTAGAACACTCCCTAACACCACACACAAAAATAAACTCAAAATGGATTAAAGACCTAAATGTAAGGCCAGATACTATAAAGCCCTTAGAGGAAAACATAGGCAGAACTGTCTATGACATAAATCACAGCAAGAAACTTTTTGACTCACCTCCTAGAGAAGTGGAAATAAAAACAAAAATAAACAAATGGGGCCTAATGAAACTTCAAAGGTTTTGCACAGCAAAGGAAACCATACACAAGATGAAAAGACAACCCTCAGAATGGGAGAAAATATTTGCAAATGAAGCAACTGACAAAGGATTAATCCCCAAAGTTTACAAGCAGCTCATGCAGCTCAATATCAAAAAAACAAACAACCCAATCCTAAAATGGGCAGAAGAGCTAAATAGACATTTCTCCAAAGAAGATATACAGATGGCCAACAAACACATGAAAGGATGCTCAACATCACTAATCATTAGAGAAATGCAAATCAAAACTACGATTAGGTATCACCTCACACCGGTCAGAATGGCCATCATCAGAAAATCTACAAACAATAAATGCTGGAGAGAGTGTAGAGAAAAGGGAACCCTCTTGCACTGTTGGTGGGAATGTAAACTGATACAGCCACTATGGAGAACAGTATGGAGGTTCCTTAAAAAACTAAAAATAGAACTACCATACAACCCAGCAATCCCACTACTGGGCATATACCCTGAGAAAACCATAATTCAAAAACAGTCATGTACCACAATGTTCATTGCAGCTCTATTTACAATAGCCAGGACATGGAAGCAACCTAAGTGTCCATCGACAGATGAATGGATAAAGAAGATGTGGCGCATATATACAATGGAATATTACTCAGCCATAAAAGAAACGAAATTGAGTTATTTGCAGTGAGGTGGATGGATCTAAAGTCTTTCATACAGAGTGAAAAAAGTCAGAAAGAGAAAAACAAATATCGTATGCTAACACATATATATGGACTCTAAAACAAACAAAAAAATGGTTCTGAAGAACCTAGGGACAGGATAGGAATAAAGACACAGACGTAGAGAGTGGACTTGAGGACATGGGAGTGGGAAGTGTAAGCTGGGAGGAAGTGAGAGAGTGGCATGGACATATATACACTACCAAATGTAAAATAGCTAGCTAGTGGGAAGCAGTCGCATGGCACAGGGCGATCAGCTCGGTGCTTTGTGACCACCTAGAGGGGTGGGATAGGGAGGGTGGGAGGGAGACGCAAGGGAGAGGAGATATGGGAATAAATGTATATGTATAGCTCCTTCACTTTGTTATAAAGCAGAAACTAACACATCATTGTAAAGCAATTATACTCCAATAAAGATGTTTAAAAAAAAATCACAGAATCTGTCCAGGGCACCAAGACATCCAGGAAAATATACCTGATGGGTAAACAGTGATTTTGTCAGTTGCATATAATCTTTGAAGATAATTTCTTACACTGATACACAGAAAGAAAAATCATTTTCAGAGACATCGTTGTAAAATTTTTCTCCTTGATCTTGATCAAGCTCCTACTATGTGCAAGGTACTGTTTTAAGTACTTAAATGTCTTATGTATTCATCAAGTACATTAAATTGTCTGTTTCCATAACCATACTCCCTCCCCCATTATTTTTAGAGGAAAAGGGTGAAATAGCCCCACTTTCCTCATGTCCTTTGTTGGTTGATCTGACAGAGAGCACCCATCAAGCTCCCTGTGTTTCCCTTGCCAACCTCACAGCTGTGAGAGTGGCTTAGGAAAAGAGCTAGAGAGCTCTGAGGGTTTCTGTCAAGACCCCCATCCCTCCCCCACACCCACAGGGAAAAGACCACCAGAGCTAATCTGCTCATGGCCCATACAGTCAGCCTGCAAGAATACCAAATCACTTCTCACCACCAGACCCCGTGCCCAGATGACCCTCACACCCCCCAGTCTGGCCCTAAGCCCTCTGCAGTTTGCTGTCACTCATCAGAAAAATGCCATTTAATCCTCAGCTCCTCCTGAACTTTACCTTCACTTTCTTGATTTTACTCAATGGTTTTGATCCCTGGCTGCACGTTAGAATTGGGTGTAAAGCATACTTTTTTAAAAAAATTTAAATATCCATACTCTCTTCCCAATGAATTAAGTCAGAATTGGTGGGAGGTGTGGTGGGAGGGAGTTAAGGCTTTTTTTTTTTAAGGTCAAACAGGAAGGGTTAACAAATATTAGGTAGTGTACAGGGTCTCTAGGGGAGTGATATGATATCAGTTATATGTGGAATCTAAAAAAACATTACAGGGGACTTCCCTGGTAGTGCAGTGGTTACAAACCTGCCTGTCAATGCAGGGGACACGGGTTCGAGCCCTGGTCTGGGAAGATCTCACATGCCGCGGAGCAACTAAGCCCGTGTGCCACAACTACTGAGCCTGCGTGCCACAACTACTGAAGCCCAAGTGCCTAGAACCCTGCTCTGCGACAAGAGAAGCCACCGTGATGAGAAGACTGCGCACCGCAAGGAAGAGTAGCCCCCGCTCGCCACAACTAGAGAAAGCCTGCGGGCAGCAACGAAGACACAACACAGCCAAAAGTAAAAAATAAACTTATAAAAAATATTTTAAAAAATATAAGAAAACAATACAAATGAACTTATTTACAAAGCACAAACAGACTCACAGACTTCGAAAACAAACTTATGGTTACCAAAGGGGAAAGGTAGGGGGGAGGGATAAATGAGGAGTTTGGGATTAACATATACTCACTACTATATATAAAATAGATAATCAGCAGGGACCTACTTTATAGCACAGGGAACTCTACTCAACATTCTGTAATAACCTAAATGGGAAAAGAATCTGAAACAGAATATGTATATGTGTAACTGAATCACTTTGCTGTACACCTGAAACTAACACAACATTGTAAATCAACTATACTCCAATATAAAATAAATTTTTTAAAAAGATCTACTATATAGCACATGGAACTATATTCAATATCTTGTAATAACCCATAATGGAAAAGAATCTGAAAAAGAATATAAATACGCATATATATACACACACATATATATTATAACTGCATCACTTTGGTGTATACCAGAAACTAACACATTTTAAGTCAACTACACTTTCATAAAAAAAAGTCCCCCCCCCAAAAAAAAATCCATACCCTCTTCCCAAATAATTAAGTCAGAATTGCTGGGGGGGAGTTGGAGTTAAGGTTTTTTTTTTTTTTAAGTTCATAAAGGAAAAGATTTATTAACAAATATTAGGTAGTGTACAGGGTCTCTAGGAGAGGCACAGCACCAGCTGGGTCAGCTGGGCAACCAGAACAGAGCTCAACCCTCCTTCCGGGGGACTGCCCTGGATAGAGGGATGTCTCCAACGCCACTTTCACCAGAAAATGGAGTCTGTTCACTGCACATTTCCCCATGTGGTCTTCACTACCAGTAAGAGGTTTTAGTTTTTGTTTTGTTTTTGATAATTAACAAACCATAAATTTGGCTTTTTTATTACATGCAGTTGTATGTGTCTTAACATGTGTACCAGAACTGTTCCATCACCTCACATAACTCAGGCACCCCCCTATAGTCAAACCCTCCTCCTGCAGCCACCACTGGCAACCAGTAATCTGCTCCCCTTCGCACTAATTTTGCCTTTGGGGCAATGTGATATGAATGGAATAATACAGTATGTAACCTCTTAAGACTGGATTTTTTCACTCAGCATTAATGCCCTTGAGGTCAATCCAAGTCGCTGTATCTACATTTTGTCCCTTTTCATTGTTGAGTAGCATTCCATTGAATGGATAGACCAGTTTATTTACCTGTTGAAAGGACATTTGGATTGTTCCTGGTCTTTGGTTGCCAGTAATGGAACTGCTATGTCTAGGTTTCCGTGTGAACACAAATTTTCCTTTCTCTTGGGTCAGTACCTTGGAGGGTGATTGCTGGGTCTGATAGGAAACTACCAAACTGCTTTTCCAAAGTGGTTGTCCAGTCTCACCAGCAGCGTGTGCTAGTTTCCATTGCTCCGCACTGGATTTTGTCCACTCTTCCCTGCCCAGTGGAATTACTTGTGGAGTTGTTCCTTCTCTTTCTTGGCGTCATCATTTTTCCTTCCACTGGATCGTATTATCAACACCATACAAATATCCTGTAGTAAAAAAAAAAAAAAAAAAAAATCCCTTTAACCCACATCCTTCCCCAGCTACCACCATTTCTCTGCTCTTCCTTCAACAAAAGTCTGTTGAAAAAGTTGTCTATGTTTACTATCTCCTCATCCTTCCCCCACTCCATCTTTTTTTTTTTTTTTTTTTTTTTTGCTGTACGCGGGCCTCTCACTGTTGTGACCTCTCCCGTTGTGGAGCACAGGCTCCGGACGCGCAGGCTCAGCGGCCATGGCTCACGGGCCCAGCCGCTCCGTGGCATGTGGGATCTTCCCGGACCGGGACACGAAGCCGTGTCCCGTGCATCGGCTGGCAGACTCTCAACCACTGCACCGCCAGGGAAGCCCCCCTCCATCTTTTTTTTATATTACTCCAATCAGACTTTCATCTCCACCAGTCCATGAAACCTGTCCTCGTCAAATTCACCAATTGCCTTCACATGTCAAATCCAAAGTTTAGACGCTCTCAGTCCTTAACTTATTCGACTATAATCCACAGAATTGACCACTACCTTGCATTCTTAATTTTCTTTTGACCTAGCCTCAGGGTTATCCTCCCTACTCAATAGCTACTCTGTCTCAGCTTCCCTTTCTTGTTCCTCCTCATGTTTCTGATTCTACAACTTGGAGTGATCCTGGGCTCTGTCCTCAGATGGCTTCTCTTTACACTCACTTCCTGCATGACCTTATTCTATACCATTGCCCCAAATACCATCTACAGATTAGTGACTTCCAAATTCCTATCTCTAGTCTAGACCTCTCTACTAAACTCCAGACTCTTTCGCAAACTTTCCACTTGGCTTCTGCATTTGCAAGTCTAATAGGTATTGAAAAGCACATGTGTATAACTGAATGCTTGAATTATCTTTTACCCATCTCATCTTCCTCATCTCACAAAACAGCAGCTCCTTTCTTCCAGCTGTTCGGGCTAAAAACCTTGGAATCGTGTTTGATTTCTCTTTCTCTCAGACCCTACTTCTATTCAACTAGCAAATCTTGTTGGCTGTTTCTTTGAATATATCCAGAGGCAAACAATGCTCTCAATTTCCACTGTTACAACCTAGTACAAGCCACTGTCAACTCTCATTGAATTATTGCAATATCCTCTAAATGTCTCCCTGCTCCCACCTTCCACCAGTTTATTCTTTTTCAAAAAAAATAATAAATTTATTTATTTATTTATTTTTGGCTGCATTGGGTCTTTTTTGTTGGATCTTTGTTGCTGAGCATGGGCTTTCTCTAGTTGCGGTGAGCGGGGGCTCCTCTTCATTGCAGTGCGCAGGCTTCTCATTTCGGTGGCTTCTCTTGTTGCAGAGTTTGGGCTCTAGGTGCGTGGGCTTCCGTACTTGTGGCACGCGGGCTCAGTAGTAGTGGCACACGGGCTTAGTTGCTCTGCGGCATGTGGGATCTTCCCAGACCAGGTTTCGAAACTGTGTCTCCTGCATTAGCAGGCGGATTCTCAACCACTGTGCCACCAGGGAAGTCCCGACCAATTTATTCTTCACAGAGCTCAAGAGTAAATATTTAAAGTGTTCAAATTTAAAAAAGCATTAGAAGATATCACTCCACTTAAGAAGCTCCAGTGGCTCTCCCACCTCACTGTGAAAAAAAATTAGAAGCCTTTTGTGCTGACATTTCCATGATCTTTCCCTGACCGCCTTACTGACCCATTTTTTAAAAAAAATTTATTAAAGTATAGCTGATTTACAATGTTGTGTTTAATTTCTGCTGTAGAGCAAAGTGACTCAGTTTTTTATATATGTATATATTCTTTTTCATATTCTTTTCCATTGTGGTTTATCACAGGATATTGAATACAGTTCCCTGTACTATACAATAGGACCTTGTTGTTTATCCATGCTATATATAATAGTTTGCACCTGCTAATCCCAAACTCTCAATCCATCCCTCCCCCACCCCACCCCCTTGGCAACCGCAAGTCTGTTCTCTATGTCTCTGAGTCTGTTTCTGTTTCATAGATATGTTCATTTGTGTTATATTTTAGATTCCACATGTAGGTGATATCATATGTTATTTGCCTTTGTCTTTCTGACTTACTTCATTTAGTATGATAATCTCTATGTCCATACACATGTTTCTGCAAACGGCATTATTTCAATCTTTTTATAGTTGAGTAATATTCCATTGTGTGTGTGTATATATCACATCTTCTTTATTCATTCATCTTTTGCTGACCTCATTTCTACCCCTTATCCACCTGTGTTCATCCCACACCACTCATAAGCAATTACTATGGCTGGTAGCTTACAACAGAGAGAATTGCAGTTGTGTTCTTAGTGGGTATGATTTGGGAGAACAGGCGTGAAATTAGTGTAATCATTGGCCATTCGGAGCAAGCTCCCTCTTTGGAGCCCCTACCCTGCTCTTCCCTCCGCCCAGATGCCCTTCCTCTGGACATCTGCTTGACTCCCCCTCCCTTTATTCAGGTCTCTGCTAGAGGCTGTCCTGACCACTCTTTCTAAAATAGTATCTCTCCCTGTCACTCTTACCCAGCTTAATTTTTCTTCAAGGCATGTATCACCACCTCACATAGAAATAACGCAGTTACTTATTGGATGTCCCCCCTCCACTTCCCACTGGAACATGAGCCCCATGTGGCAGGATCTTTCTACTGTGTTCCTTGATGTATCGGTGTGCCCAGAACAGTGCCTATAGCACATTGAAGGGATTCAATAGGGGTTGCATGAATAAGTAAATGAATCTTCCTCACGTCACCATTAGTGACAATTTTTTCTTTCTAAAGCTTCCCTACATATCTTTTGAGCTGGTTTTCCTCTGGATAATAACACTTGGAGGTCCCCAGTACTACATGCTTTTCCTAAGCACATTTCCTAGAGATGACTGTGACACTCTGAGGGCCTCTAGGGATGCCCTGCTCTAAATCAGTTTATAATGGCATCACTTCAAAGGAGAATCCTATTTGGAACAGTCATGTGAGTGGAATTTAACCATAAATGGAGTGCCCTGGGAAAAGGCTCACACACACAAATGTATGCATAAATATTCACACACACTTGCAGGCACACACACATAAACACACACACTCACACATAAACAATTTGGCTTCTTTGGTATATTTTCTCACCAAGTCAAAAATATGTTCTATTTATCCTCTGGAACATGTCTTTTAGCTTTTAAAATGTTTTAAATAAAAACCAGAAAAGTTCAACTCTGTAGGGTTCCTTACAAAAACTAATTGTCAGTTTCAATCTTTAAAACTCGTTCATCCACAATGTAGAAATGACTAAACACAAAATAAAACAGAACAAGACCCAAAATGCATTCATTTGTGTAACAAATTTATACTTTTACAATATAATTTGATGAAATTTTACTTACCTTGATTTTTAAAATTTTCAAAGTCCTAAGATGATGTCATTACAAGTTAAAAGTTTCAAACATATGGTGTGTAGGTAACAACACCATAACTCAACTGATGCTATCATTTTGACATATTTCTACATGGAGTTTTATTTTATAAATCGAGATCCTCTTGGAACTCTGCATTTACTCCATCACTCAGGGAGCTTATTACAGATATAATCATGGTTGTGTCTATAGTAAATATTTATGTTTTAGAAGAATGGAAGTAAAAGTAAATTAACTAAATATTTGCACCTTTCTCTCTTTTGAGTATTTTTTTTTCTGAATTGTTAAAATGTCCTTAAGACTTTGGTGCCATTCCAATAACCTTATTCCTTCTTGCATCCACTCAATAAATATTTATTGAAAATCTACTATGTATCTGTTCTAGGAGTTTGGGATACATCAGAGAACATAACCAGAAAAGATCTCTGCACTCATGGAATTTGCTTTTTATTAGGGAGAGACACATAATAAAATGTACACATTTTCTACTGTTGAATAAAAAATACCACAAATTTAGCAGCTTAAACCACACATATTTATTATCTCACAGCTTCTGCATTTCAGGAGTAGGTGCATAGTCCTTGTTTTTTAGGAATTTTCAACCGAGCTACAGAAAAGAGACATGGAAAATTACTAACTATTCAAAACATTAGATACTGAAAACAACAACTGAAAAAACCCTAAAAACTTAAAAAAATAGGTATGTGACTTAAGGTAATTTAATTTTAGTCTAGGGACAAAAAGGTCATCTCCATAATTTCAATGTACTTCCTTAGGCCCCGACTGGAATCACTGTTGACACAGCAACCTACTAGGACTGATATTTCTGGTGATGACCCTTAGTTATAGGAAAAAGGTCAAGTGTGTTTCATGTGGTCTGTACAAAAGGCTGCAAAGATATATTTTAAGCTAATTTCTATCCAAAGCAGGTAGAATGTGTTCATATTTTGGTGTTTAAATGCATAGGCCCTCGTGTATTAAAATAAAATTTGGCCCTCAGAAATGGCTAATTTCCAGAGGGAGGGATAAATTAGAAGCTTGGGATTAACAGATACACACTACTGTATATAAAATAGATAACCAACAAGGACCTACTCTATATCACAAGGAACTATACTCAATATCTTGTAATAATCTATAAAGGAAAAGAATCTGAAAAGAATATATATATATATAAAATATATATATATATATATATAAAAAACTGAATCCGTTTGCCATACACCTCAAACTAACACAACATTGTAAATCAACTATACTTCAATAAAAAAGGAAAAAGAATACCTAAATGGAAAAGAAAGAAAGAAATGGCTCATTTCCTAAAGTTCTTAGGAAATATTAAATACTTGAGCATTAAATATTTGGCTACACTTTGAAATTGGGGAGGGAAGGCCCTGAAATTGCCCTTGGAGGAATGAACAGAGGGGAGTTTCTTCTGGTCCAGGTAATCCTGATCAAGTTTAGCCTGTAACCTCTGTCCCAGTTTCTGCTGGACATTTGTAGGTTCAAGGCACTACTTCCTCTTTTCTCCTTAAATTATTTGTCATTTCTTTTTTTTTTTTTTTTTGTAAGACAAGTGGCAACATGATTCATACAATTACTTCCTCCTCCCACAATGTCTTAGAAAAGACCTTCTAGATGAGAAAAAAATGTTTCCTACAGCAATTTAGTGACAGGCCAGAATTAGCTTACTGACTTGCAAAATTTTCCCCTTCTCCTTCTCATTCCGTATTTATTCTAAAATGGAAGGAGTTGGGTGGAATTTATGTAAGCATTTATATTGTGCTGCATATCCACCCCCAATTGTTTTCCTTCCTTGTGACTTAAAGAACAGGGTTTTATCCAGTGGTATAGTTAAGTGGCAACTTTAATTAGGATATGGATATTCTAGCATTCATAAAATGTTTTCTAAATGCTGAAAGTGAATAATGATCATGAGTTAGACTAAGAAAGAGAAAAAAATATATTAATAGTAAAATAAATGTTGGATGTCCACCAACAGATGAATGGATAAAGAAGATGGGATACATATACACAATGGAATATTACTCAGCCATAAAAAAGAATGAAATAATGCCATCTGCAGTATCATGGATGGACTGAGAGATTATCATACTAAGTGAAGTAAGTCAGACAGAGAAAGACAAATATCATAAGATATCCTTATACATGGAATCTAAAACAATGATAAAAATGAACTTACTTACAAACAGAAAGACTCACAGATATAGAAAACAAACTTATGGTTACCAAAGGGTAAAGGTGGGGGGGAGGGATAATTAGGAGTTTGAGATTAAAATGTACACACTGCTATATATAAAACAGATAAACAACAAGGACCTACTGTATAGCACAGGGAACTATACTCAATATCTTATAATAACCTATATGGGAAAATAATCTAAAAAAGAATATATATATGTATATATATGTATATATATGTATGTCACTTTGCTGTACAACTGAGACTAACACAACATTGCAAAGTATCTATATTTCAATAACAATTTTAAGAAAGACATAAACCCCCCCTGCAATAAAAAATATTGAACAATAAAAAAAAGAAATGTTGGAGCTCAGAAATATTACTCTATGATTAAGGGAAAGTCACCTAAACTCAGTGAGTTTCTTCATCTGTAAATATTTTACAGGCTTATTTTGAGGGTGAAGTGAAAAGTATTTTGTAAGTGTTCTTTATAAGAATTACTTGAGTTGTTTATTTTTTAAAAAATTCTGGTTACCCAGATTCCTGTTCTTTTCACAGAAGTAAATAATTCTTATCATCAGATAATTTTGGGAAACAGTGAGATAACAGAAGTAGAGGTACTCTACAAGCTGGAGAAGATTAAAGAAATATCAGACAATTGCTTTTCTATTAGTATCTTACAGCTGTACAAAAAAATCCTTTTTAAATTATTTTGGTATATATCAGTTTTAAATTATTTGTCTTTGTCTATCTTCTCAGAGTAGAGCTTGGTTTGCTGTTGTTATTGTTGTTGTTTGAGACCTGGGTCCTAGTCTCAACCCGACTACTAACTAGTTGAGCAGTTTGGGTGACTCGTTTCTTTTCTCTGGGGCTCACTTTTTTATCTGCAAAGTGATGAGATGGTTTCCATGTCTGATGTTCTATTTCTCCTTGATAATCTACTTTTCAATTCCAAGTACTTAGTATTGTGAAGTATTTGATTATTTTAGAGTTGTCGTCTTTATTAATAAGGGGTCATAATCCATCAAACATCTCATTTGAGGAATTATTTTTAAGACTCTACATCAGTATCACAGAGAATGGAAAGGAGTTAAAGACATACAACAGTTTAATTGGGGAGAACAGAGATGTCTAAATAATTATATGTGAAGTCACAAGAGGACCGTTATACCGTCATTTACTTTATCATCCCTCATACTGATGACCATTTGGAGGTCTCTTGGGTTTTTTTGTTTTGTTTTTTGTTTTTTGGCCATGCTACTCGGCAAGCAGAATCTTAGTTCCCAGACCACAGAGCAAACCCTTGCCTCCTGCAGTGGAAGCTCGGAGCCTTAACCACTGGACAGCCAGGGAAGTCCCGATCTCTTGGTTTTTGCTATTAACTAATCACTAAACAGTTCTTCAGTGACTATCCTTGCACAGATGTCATTGAATGTATCATATGCATTATCTGCAGGATAAGCTCCTGTAAATGAAATGACTGGATATGCGCATGACATTTTGAAAGATGTTGCCAAATTGGTCTCCTTTGAAGTTGTAGGGATGTAAGAGGGTGCTAATTCCCTACACTCACAAAAATTCCATTTATCAACAATCTTTTGACCTTTAACATTTTGATAGATAAAAAAGGAGCCTCATTTTTTTCATTCATGTTTCTTATAATAAGGCTGATTTTGAAACTATTCCAATATTTTTACTTTCTTGTTTTCTGCAATTCATGCCTATTGGTCATTTTTCTATTTGATTTGATTCTTATTTAATCATATACTCTATATTTTAAGGAATTAATGCTTTGTTCAAGTACATGCCTTACAAATATCACTGCTGGGTCTTTTGGTTTTTGTTATGTTTTTGTTTTTGTTTTATGGCCATGTGCGTGGCACGCAGGATCTTAGTTCCCTGACCAGGGATGAACCCGCACCCCCTGCAGTGGAAGCGCAGGGTGGTTAACTGGACTGCCAGGAAAGTCCCGCTGCTGGTTATTTCTGTCTTTTAATTTTGTTATTTGTGTGTGTGTGTGAAGCACTAACCTTTAGTAAATAAAATTACCAATATTTTTCTCTCATGGCTCTTGGGTTTTGCTTCTTACTTAGATATTCCTGACAAAACAATCCCATTTTTTTCTTAGATGTCTACAGGTTTTTCTTTTCATGTTTCCATTTATGAGCTACCTGTGAAATAATTTTTTTAACACCTTTATTGGAGTATAATTGCTTTGCAATGGTGTGTTATTTCCTGCTTTATAACAAAGTGAATCAGCTATACATATAAATATATCCCCATATCCCCACCCTCTTGTGTATCCCTCCCACTCTCCCTATCCCACCCCTCTAGGTGGTCACAAAGCACTGAGCTGATCTCCCTGTGTTATGTGGCTGCTTCCCACTAGCTATCTATTTTACATTTGGTAGTGTATATATGTCAGTGCTACTCTCTCACTTCCTCCCAGCTTACCCTTCCCCCTCCCCGTGTCCTCAAGTCCATTCTCTACATCTGCGTCTTTATTCCTGTCCTGCCCCTAGGTTCTTCAGAACCATTTTTTTTTAGATCTGGGAAATAATTTAAGGTAAGAAAGAAGGTAGAGATTTATTTTTTTCCAGATGGCTAGCTTGTTGCCCCTGATAAGTTGAATACTTATAAATGGAATGAAATATTTATAAATAGAACATTTCAATAAACAAAGGATGCCGCAGTCATCAATGATTGCAACCCTCCAACTTAAGCTGGTGAGCCCTGAGGAAATTCAGTGCTGAAAAGAATACCGCCAGGTAGCAGCCATCAGACTGCAGCCACTCCCTGTGGTGAGCCCTGAGGAAACTCAGGATTTGAAAACACAGGATACTGGCCCCACACAGCTGAGGTGCATATCAAAGGAATGATTTCAGTGAGCCCAGACTCTTGCATCTTCCCATACATAGAAAAGCACTAAATTCCTTAACTTGAGATATATGGTTTTCTTTAATTAACAATAATCTTTTGACTACCTGCCCTTTGTTGCAAAACTCCTGTATATCCTGGTTCCTCCCCTCGCCTGCTCTGAACAGTTTTTCAGTGTTATCTGAAACACCGTCTCCAGGGCTGCAGTCCTCATCTTGCCCCAAATAAAACTTAACTCGCAACTCTCACATTGTGCATTTTTTTAAGTCAACACCCCTAAACCATTTATTGAATAATCCGGCATTCCTCCAATGATTTAAAATGCCTTCTTGGGCTTCCCTGGTGGCGCAGTGGTTGAGAGTCCGCCTGCCGATGCGGGGGACACGGGTTCGTGCCCCGGTCCGGGAAGATCCCACATGCCGCGGAGCAACTGGGCCCGTGAGCCATGGCCGCGGACCTGTGCTCCGCAACGGGAGAGGTCACAACGGTGAGAGGCCTGCGTACCGCAAAAATAAATAAATAATTAAGAAAATAAATTTTAAAAAATAATAAAATGCCTTCTTTATCATATATTAAATTCACACTTATATTGGTCATATTTCTGGAATATCTATTTTATTATTTTATTAATTCATCTGTAATCATATATTACACCATAACTGTTTCTTACTATAACTTTATATTTTAATAACTGGTAGAATTTGTACCTCAATATTCTTCAAAATTTTTCTAGTTATTCTCACATGTTTATTATCTATACCAAAATTTAGAAAAAGCTAGCCTAGCTTCTCAAAATATTTCTCTTGGTATTTTTACTGGGATCATATTAATTATAAATTATTTTAAAGAGACCTGATCTCTTTACCATACTGAGTTTTTCTATCCAAAACTAGGTTATATCTTTCCACTTATTCAGATCTTCCTTGGGTGGTTGGAGAGGAGAGAAATGGAAATTTAAGGAAAGAAAAGTGATAAGACTGAAAGGCCATGAAGTAAACACTCTGGGAACCCTGGGCAGATATATTGTTTGGTGTCAAAGGGAAAGTAGGTAAGACCGGGAGGTATAGCGGGCGTCAGGCTGTTGAAGAGTATTGAGAACCACGTTAAAGAATGTGTATTCAGGGGCTTCCCTGGTGGCGCAGTGGTTGAGAATCTGCCTGCTAATGCAGGGGACACGGGTTCGAGCCCTGGTCTGGGAAGATCCCACATGCCTCGGAGCAACTGGGCCCGTGAGCCACACCTACTGAGCCTGTGTGTCTGGAGCCTGTGCTCCGCAACAAGAGAGGCTGCGATAGTGAGAGGCGCGCGCACCGCGATGAAGAGTGGCCCCCACTTGCCACAACTAGAGAAAGCCCTCGCACAGAAACGAACACCCAACACAGCAAAAATAAATTAATAAACTCCCACCCCCAACATCTAAAAAAAAAGAATGTGTACTCAGGCTGGCAAAAGACTTGCTTCAAGAAGAGTCTTAAGGGCTATCAGTGGTCCTTAACCAGGGGTAATTTTGCCCCCAGGGGACATTGACAACTTCTGGAGACATTTTTGTTTGTCAGAGTAGAGGCAGGGGTGTTCCTGGCATGCAGTGAGTATCGGTCAGGGACGCTGCTCAACAACCTACAATGCACAGGACAGTCCCCACAACAAAGAATTATCTGACCCCAAATGTCAATAGTGCCAAAGTTGAGAATCTTTTCACTAGAATGTTTGAAGGGCAAAGAGGTTCCAATCAGGGAAACATCTTAAGAGGCCAGGGCGGGCACCGTGGACTCTGAGCGTGCCTTAATGTAGCTCCAGTTGGTCTCCCCTCCCAGCATCTGCTGTGCAAAAGCAGGACAGAGCCAGTGAAGTCTATTGGGTCCTGGGCTGGCTCTCGTAACCCTCCTTGCAAAGGAATTATTATTTAGCGGTTTGCATACATCATACTCGACTACATTAATCAAAACAAACACATAGAAAAACCTCAATCCTTGATACCCAGAAAATAATTTGAGAAATTCTTCTGCAAAAAATTCTTTGAAAATAAAAGCTTGTTTAGAGTTTAAATGCTCAGAATTCAGGAAACCACAATGGGCTGATTTTAGAAAAGTCATAATTCAAGTGAATACAGGTGGCTTTTCTTCCCTTGAGAAAAATGAACGGCATTTCCTTCCAAGGAAGCACATCCCTAAAAATGTTATACCTCCCACTTCTCCAAGTGGTCTCTGTTCCTTAGCATAAAGCCTGCAAATAGTTGGCTCTCGATAAATAAAAGTAAGTGAATACACAGTAAGGGGAAAGTAAACATTTAACTATTTCATTTGAAGTAAATTAACAATATGTGTGAATAACAACAACTAACATTTATTTTGCCCTTATTATCTCATTGACTCCTCAAGATAATGAGGTGATGAGGTAGGTGTCATCATTACACACAAGGAAACAAGGCCCAGAGGTAAACAGATTGCTCATGGTCACCCAGCTAGTGAGTGGACAGCAGGGATTCAGGGGGTCAGTTACAGAGCCCATCATTTTAGCCCATCATATTGATGCTGCTACTCCTTTTACTAACGATACACAATTCCTATCCTTTGTCTTAGTTAATCCTCATAATGACCTTGGGGTATAAGTATATAGGATCCCATTTTGTAGCCGTGGAATTTGAGGCTCGGAGAGTGAGACATGCGTGGGGCCCCGTGTCTAGTGAGTCACAGTGCTGGGTGTAGAGCTGGAGGGTTCCTGTAATATGTCAAGGTCTATGCTGGTTTATCAACTTATGGCCTCAGCTCAAAATCTACCCTCATTGATCTGTGTAAATGGAGTTGGATTCTGTAAATATTTCTCCTCCACCAGCCGGCACAATGTTAAACTTTGTTAGTAGAGGATGATGGAGGGACACTGCCAGAGGAAGGGTTTTTCTCTTCCTGGTTCCAGAGCACTCACTTCTCCAGGCTCAAGCAGTGCATGGTCTGTCCAACATCCAACTCCCACAGTGAACGGCCTCTGCAGGCTCCAGCTCCTGTAGGGCCCAGTGACCAGCTGTGCTCCTCTGGAAGCTTTGCAGTGAATTCTGAGGTGTGGCAACTACCTGTGAACAGCTGTCTCCAGCATCCCAAAGGGCAGGTTTCCAGCAAGTTCTGCCAGTTACCTAGCAACTTCACAACCATCCAGGCAGCCATGACTGTGCCCTCCAGGAGGTCTGGATCTCAGCCTTAAGGGTAATGCCTGCTCTCCATATCTGTGAATCCTATATCCTTTAGGGCTCTCTTTCTTCCTTACTAACCGGTTCCCCATAATTTCAATGTCCTGCTATAATTAACTACTCTTTATTTTAAAACTTTTCCTGTTCACATGATTTTGTGATTTCTGTCTCCTGGTTGATCCTTGACTGATACAAGTTGCTTCCTTTTGGAGCATCTTATTGAAGGGATTAAAATTTGAAAATTACCCGGCACCCCACAAACATGAACTAGAGAATCATGAAGCCAAGAGCCAAGGGAAATTTTTTCTGATCTTCTTTCCTTGGTCTGTCATCTAAGTTCCATGGAATGCAGGAGAAAAAGATCAACCATATTGCACTTTTTATAAAAAGTGTAATATACAGGGCTTCCCTGGTGGCGCAGTGGTTGAGAGTCCACCTGCCGATGCAGGGGACACGGGTTCGTGCCCCGATCCGGGAAGATCCCACATGCCACGGAGCGGCTGGGCCCGTGAGCCATGGCCGCTGAGCCTGCGCGTCCGGAGCCTGTGCTCCGCAGCGGGAGAGGCCACAACAGTGAGAGGCCCGAGTACCGCAAAAAAAAAAAAAAAAAAAAAAGTGTAATATACAAATGAAATATACAAGTGTTGTTTATGCTCTAAAAACAAGTCAAAAGGTTTTTTAAAATTTCTAAGTTAGGTTTCAAATATATGTCTAAGTACCATAGCCAGCACCCAATTCTCTAAATATGAGATTTGGGATAACTGATCTTAATCATCTTTAATGTCAGTATGTTCCCTCTTTTGGGAACAAGTATATTTGATCATCAGCTCTCATGATGAAGACACATCCTCACATGTCACAGCAGCTTCACACATGTTAGGTCATTAAACCATCAAAGCATCTTCTGGAACATCTACAGCAATTTTACTGTCCTCCCTTTAGACAAGCAAAACCTGTCACTGGGAGAGTTAAATGACTCTCAAAAAAGGCAAGTGATAAATAGCAAAGCTGCAAGTTAGGACTAAAATCTAAGTCTTCCAAGTTCATTTTTCTTTTTCCATTGCCTCTCCCTCATCTCTCTGTTTCCTGGACAGAAGATTTATCACCTGCTAAGGAATTTCCAAGATCAGCAAACAGTGTGGGGGGGTCTGTTTTGGGGACTACAGGGCTCTTCTAACACCTCTCACATCACTGTTGAACAGAAGGCATCTCATGCACGGAACCAGCTCTTCCCTTAGCCCAAAACAGAGACGGGAACTGAGGGTAGTCAGGGCTGGGTGTGGGAGAGAGTGTGGAAATGGTGTTGCACAATCTGACAAAAGGACTCACTTATAAGGTCCTTCCCCAGCAAGAAGTCAAGGCTGCCCAGAGAGGGAAGTGTATGTGCCGGGGCAGGGGGAAGTGAGTGTGTGTGTATACATTCTGCTAGCAACGCTCCGTGGGAGAAGTTGCCTGCCGTCTGAGGGTGGGTGCGTGCTGACTACCCTCACGTGGTGGCTGAGGACTCGTACACCCGCAGAGAACAAACCTCACAGCATCCCTTTATAGATAAGGCATTGTCATGTCATGCTTTGCACCAGACTACCTTGGTTCATGCCTATTCTAGAGCAATCAATTTCTGCTCATTATTTTAGCAGCCCTTTTACAGTCGAAGTTAATGATGTGGTCCCCCTATTAGGTCTACCACAGACAGCAGACACTGGAACACAAGACTGAGGGCCGTGTCATGATGTCACTGCTTTGAACGTGAATGTTTGTTCTCTCTAGAGAAGCGCACTTTGGGTTAGATGATTTGATGTTCTTTGAGTCTCCCTCGTTTTGTGGAAATATTCTCTCCTCCTCTAATCTACGAAGAACTCACTGATGTAACTTTCTGGTCCAAGATCTGGTCTAAAATCACATATTGCGTTTTGCTGTCATTTCTCCTTCATCACCTTTAATCTGACCCAAACCCAAAGCATCTCTTTGACTTTCACCATCTTGGTACTTTCAAAGGGTGCTGATTTTGTACAGTATTCCTCAGGTTGGGGTTGTCTGATGTTTCCTCATGAATTAAGTTCAGGTTACACATTGAGAGCAAGAATTGCACAGAGCGATGCTTTGTCCTTCTCAGTGCATCGTATCACGCTGTGCACGATGTCCTTTGTCCCTTTATAGGAGATGTTGACTTCGACTGCTTACTAAGGTGGTTAGTTTATCCATAGTAAAGTTACTACTCTTCCTTTTGTGTTCAATAAGGATTTTGTGAGGAGATACTTTGAGAACATGTAAACAACACACTTTCATCACACCTTTAGCCAGTTAAGTTTAGTCCACATTGATGATTCTTGCCTGTAACAATCGTCATTACTGCGTTTGTCAAATGGCGACGTTCTATGTCTAGCAGCCCTTTTACATTTATTAGTTAGAATTCTACACTAAGGAAAAGCTTTCTGTTCTCTCCCATTTATTAAATGATTATTTATATCAGTAGGGACTTAGGATTCTTATTTTATTCTACTGGTTTTAATCATCTCAGATTTAGTCACTGGGAACTGTTTCAAGTTGGCTCCAATAGGCTCAAGTTCTCCTTAAGATTATTTCCTTAAGGAGGTCTGCGTCTGAGAAGCCACTTCTTGTAGGAGGCCCTGGGCCACAGCTCTACCTGAAAAGACTGCTTCTCAGAGTCTGCTTGCTGCTGGGTGCTCCCGCTGCTGCTGCCGCCACTCTGCTTCTCTTCTGAGGGCCCCTGGCTGCTCTGGGTTCCAGGGCAGAAAAGAGATATTGCTCAGCTCTGTGTGCTCCTGTGCCAGCTGGGCCTCCAGCAGCACTGCCCGTAACCCAGAGTCACACATCAAACGTGTATGTTTTCATCAAGTGACTTTCTCTAGCTCCTAACTTTTCTATCTTGTGCAGAGAATTTTAGGAGTCCTACGAGGAAAGAATGTGGTGAGTCTGGGGGCTCTGGAACAGCTGACTGCCACAGACAAGAATCATAGGAAATTGAGTAATAAGTTGTGGGGTGGAAGGATAGTCTCCAAAATCAAATATATTAGGATCCTCTATTGGAGTGATAATCATTTTATCAGTCTCTTTCTACTAGAGTAACAGTTAAGCATCCCTTATAGCATATGTATATAATTTTTCCCCCTTAAATAGCTTTTATATCCATTATCTATCTTGATCTCAATGCATTCTTACAGAAAAAAGTAAAATAGAGTTGTTATTGTTTTTACTAGAGAATGGACTTGAGGATATGTAGATGGGGAAGGGTAAGCTGGGACAAAGTGAGAGAGTGGCGTGGACATATATACACTACCAAACGTAAAATAGATAGCTGGTGGGAAGCAGCCGCATAGCACAGGGAGATCAGCTCAATGCTTTGTGACCACCTAGAGGAGTGAGATAGGGAGGGTGGGAGGGAGGGAGATGCAAGAGATATGGGAACATATGTATATGTACAACTGATTCACTTTGTTATAAAGCAGAAACTAACACCATTGTAAAGCAATTATACTCCAATAAAGATGTAAAAAAAATAAAATAAAATTTGGTTTAATAAAAATGAAAAATAATTTAAAAAAATAAATCCAATTCTTAGATGAGAAAACTAAGTCCTTTTTAAGGTCGTACAGGCTAATGTGTTATCTGTACCTGATTCAACTGTCTGATTCTCCAGTTGAGGTCTCTCTTAGCTCATACTACACACCAACTCAGTTTCTTTCCCTTGGCTGGTTTCCTCTATTACACAAAGCTATGGCTGGGTTAGGAACTTTGTTATTCTGAGAGGCATATCAAAATTGGTGGGGAGATGATGATATGAGATTTGAAAACAAAGCAGAACTTTGACCTATTGCTTTGTTTTTGTTTTTGGTTTTTTAATATGTTTTCAATGACAACACTTTTTTAAATTTGAACTAACATAGACGCAGGCTATGATGTCTTTATGTTTGTGAAGAAGGATCTGGACAGAAACCACTGTGCAACACTGGACTAGCTGATCTGCAAGCTCTTACTCAGCCCTGCTGGTCACTGATTCTAATTCCATTTACTTAGCACCAGCTAGAATTTCATTTGCATATTGACTCACATTCCCAACAATGCTCAGAAATGTTTGTTAGGTTTTCTAAAATTGCATTTATACATGTATGTACGTGCACATATGTATGTATCTATGCTAAAATAACTCAGAAAGGAGGGTTACATGGTTCAAGATAGAATCTGGTAGAGAGGTGGAAATGACCAGAAGATTTTATGAGGTTCTTCCCATTGTAGGTTCTAAAAAATAAAATAGATACCCCCCCCCCAAAAAACTAAAGTGTTATGTGACAATCTAGAATATCTATGGTTTGCTTGTCAGAAGTTCATCTTAAAGAATGTGTAGCTAGAGATGTATTTCCAAGCTGGGGATGGAGTAGAGCCATCTACTGCAGAGAACGGATAAGAGAAACAAATCTTGTGATCTTGGTAAGAGAAATAAAAAGCATGGCTACACATTCTGCCCTCCAGCCCCTTCTTCCTCCAGACTCTGGAATCTTGAGGGGACATGGGAGTCAGCTTTATTTAAGTAAATGATTTAGGAACGGTTCCAGGTATGATTTGAACATTTGGGGTAAATATATGGGAGTTGAAGGATAATTATGATAGAAAGTAGAACAGTAAAGTAATGAAAGAGCTTCGCTACATCTCAGAGCTGCTCTCCTTTCCTTCTCCTGACTACATTGGAAGGCACAGAAAATCTGGTGTTTTTTGGCTTTAGTCATAAATGATGATTGTCAACCAGATAAAAATCAGATAAAACAGTTATTATAAATGACTGTTATAACCACCATCGTTAAGATCATCTATTCAGAAAACAAAATAGGTTCATTTTATAGAGCCTTTTTGTTACTGTTCAGAAGGTCCTGTGGACAGAAGTCAGGAGACCTGGATTTGCATTCTGACTCTGCCATCCACCTGAGCATGACACTGAACCTCACGGAATGTCTGTCTCTCCACCTACAAAGTGGAGTGAATAATACCTTCCCTGTTCATATAGGATCAAGTGAGGGGATTTCTATACTTTGTAAGATGCCACATAAATTTAAGATGATATTATTATTATCATTATTTACCATTAGGGGCTTTCACCTATATATTCCATACTAAATTTTCATCTCTCCCAAGACCAGAGGACACCTTTTCTGTGGTTTTAAGGTTGTCTCAGACCCATGAGGATGTAGGTGGTTGCCAGAATGTGCTATTTCTCCCCTCCCCAAGACCGAATGTGCTGTGTGGATCAAGACACTTCAGCAGAGATGGCCAGAAACAGAACCTGCTAATTGGTCTGGACACAACTGGACACATGATAGGACATGATATTATAATGTCATTGCTCTTACAGACCCAGTTTCAGACCAGGTGGCTTGTCAGCTGACTTCCTGTCCTGGGGCTCTGCAGAGCAAGGCTGATTTGATCATGGACCACGCTCTCCAGGAACCACTGGAATTAGTGGCAGGCATGACAGTATCTTGACCATACCTAGGGCACTGAAATAACAGACTTGTGGGATCAATCAAGGCAGATACTGCTTGCTGTTAGTTTGGGTTTTTTCTTGATTTGGGCTTTCGGAACTGTGTGGAGAGTCTGGCTGATACAGTTTTATCAACTCCTCTTTCACCTAAGAGGATATGTCTCTAGCTTCATTTTGACAAATACAATGAAATTCCTTCACCAGGGCTCTCAGGGGAGGAATGTCTGGGGTGGAGGATTCTTCTTGGTACCCTCCTGGTGCTCTCTCATTTCCTTAGTCCAAATAAGACAACGATTTTGAAAGAGTCCTTTGAGCTTCTGCACACTCCACCGGATTGTGCAAGTTCTAACGCCAAGAGAGCCAGAAATTACCAACAGCAACATGGCAAGAGGCATGCAAGCCCCGAGACCCTGGTTCAGGCTCTGGGTCTCTCAGGTTTGGGGCACTCTTGCAACATCCTCACCAGCCTGCCTGTTGCCTGCTGCACCTCCACCCCATCAATCCTGCACAGCCCAGCCAAAGTCTTCTTCCTGGATCATCATCTGCATTGAGCTCCCTTCTCTACTACGAGGAAGATGAAAGCTGGCTCCCCGAACCCAGCCTTTGAGGTTTCTCATAACCCTGGCCCAGCGTGCCTCTCTTTCTTAGCTCCTGTTTCTGCTTAACAAGAAATGACCTTCCGGTCCCACAGTGACTGCTTTTCTCAAGGTGTCTGTTTCTGAGCTTCTTTGCCCAGCTGGCCATCAGCTCCTTCTTGGGAGTACAGCTCACACTTTACAGCTGCCGCCACCTTCCCTCACACAAAGTGGTCTCTCCATCCCTTGAACTGCTTCAGGAATTTTCTGTATTTTTCATTTTAATCAATTAATCTCCCACAATTGTGACCTCCAATAATGTTATGGACAGAATGTTTGTGTCCCTCTAAAATTTCATGTGTTGAAGATGTAACCCTCATTGTGATGGTATTTGGAGATGGAGCCTTGGGAAAAATAATTAGGGTTAGATGGGTTCCTGAAGGCAGAGGCCCTGGTCTGATGAGATTAGTGCCCTTATAAAATAAGACACCAGAGCATTCACGTGCTCTCTCTCTCTCTCTCTCTCTCTCCCTGCACACAGGCAGGCACTGAGGAAAGGCCATGTGAGAACAAGGAGAGATGGTGGCCGTCGACAAGCCAAGGGGAGGACCCTCATCAGAACCCAACCATGCTGGCACCCTGATCTCAGACTTCCAGTCTCCAGAACTGTGAGAAAATAAATGTCTGCTGTTTAAGCCACCTAGTTTATAATATTTTGTTATGGCAGCTTGAGTTGACTAAGACAGATAATATTTCAAATCTTCTGCTGGGTGATTTTTCTTTCTTGTGTTACTTTCTACCTTTCCAACAGGATAGCTCACTTTCCTGGAGATTAAGGTCTTAAATACCTCAGCATCCCCCACAGAGCTTGGTATTCAAAATATGAATGAGTCTCATCTGAATTCAGTGTAGCTGTTCAGGTCACTTGAAGAAAGATTTGCGGACATTATGGAAGTATGTCTTTTGAAAATAATTCAAGAGGTCCAGTTTTTATATCTTCAAGATCATATTCTAACTAGAATAAAAATATGGTTTAAGAGAACTCCTTTTGAGACTTCACTGTATATATAGAAATTTTTTGTGGATTCCCTTACTAATGGGATAAACAGGTATTCTTTACTCTTAACAAAACTTAAAATCAGTTTTTCATCCTTCTGACATAGTTTGAACCCCCAACTTGCCATCTTATTGACATGATTCTTCACAGAAAGAGCCCTTTATTTGTAACTCTCTTTATAATCACAAAGGTAAATGTCAGCCCATCCTTCACCATGAACCACTTTGATTTTCCAGGAAGCCAAATCAGAATTGGTGAGGTTTAACAATATATGCGTTTTATAAAATAAGTTCTCTCCCGCAATCAGTCCACATTTGGCAAAGGCTTTATCTTTTCTTGGCACACCCACTACTATGTGGAGAAGAAAAAAAAAGCAAAAAACCGTTCTGAGGATTGATTTCCCACTCCTCCCCTACATCTGAGATAGGGCTCTGACTTTTTCTCTGAGATGTGTCCTGAACAGTTCTAAGAAGAGCAGGAAGGAGGGACTAACTTCTGGGACCTCACTCCACCTCCACCTAGAAATTTAGGAAGGCTTGGTGGCCCAGAGATCACAGCAGCTGATGAAGAAAGGTGTGTGAATGTAGTAGACAAGTGACATATTCAGTGGGGTTGCTGTATCCTCATGGGGAAAAAAGGATCACACTACATTTCCTGTCCTCAGCTGGATGTTACTTTTGTCAGATGTTATGCATAGAAAGTGTATTATTATTATTATTTTTTAAATTTTATTTATTTATTTATTTATGGCTGTGTTGGGTCTTCGTTTCTGTGCGTGGGCTTTCTCCAGCTGTGGCAAGCGGGGGCCACTCTTCATCGTGGTGTGCAGGCCTCTCACTATTGTGGCCTCTCTTGTTGCGGAGCACAAGCTCCAGACGCGCAGGCTCAGTAGTTGTGGCTCACGGGCCTAGTTGCTCCACGGCATGTGGGATCTTCCCAGACCAGGGCTCGAACCCGTGTCCCCTGCATTGGCAGGCAGATTCTCAACCACTGCGCCACCAGGGAAGCCCAGAAAGTGTATTATTAATACACAGTCTATTAACCCCAAGGACCTCAGCTAGGTTAGGAGTGCTTGCTCATTTTTCCGGCTCTGTTGCAGTGGCTGCTCTCCGGTGATTCTGTTTCCTGCTTCATCTTCTCTGACTAGTGCTTCCTCCTGTCCCTGGAGTAATTGGCCCCAAAGGACGGTGCTCAGAATCCCTGTTCAGAAACATTCCATGGTCCCTTAAGTGCCGACAACATTAATTCCAAACATCTTCAGAATAGTGTCGAAAGCCCTCCACAACTTCTCCTCTTTCTAAACTTTTCAGCTCTCTCTTTTATTACCACTTCTCATGCATTATATTCATAACCTCCCATGGGTCTGAACATACTCTGGTGCCTTCTACCTTTGCTCAAGCTCTTCCCCTCCTTCCCCATACGTTCTCCCCTCCTTTCCAACCTGGCCGGTGCTGTGTTGTCAGCCATATTGGAGTTGAGGCTAAAGAAAAAATACATACCTCCATATAAGCTTATCAAAATACACTCTCATATTTGGAATCACTTGTAAAAGTTAATAAGAGCTCTCCAATCAAAAAACATGACTATCTATAAAACTCTGTGTTGCCCAGTCTGTGCTCATTCACTGTCAACCCTCATAAACTCTCCTGATAGGGTACTAGGAACCGAGAGCTGATTGAAGACAACTATTCCCGTTGTACAAGAATGCAGGGTCACAAAACAAACATCTTGTCTTTATTGAAATTCTATGCTCTGTTCATCATAGTCTTTTTCAAGTTTATTTTTATTTTTAAAGCTATTTCATTAACATATTAATATTTATATATTAATATGATTAATATTAATGTATCGATCATATTGATATATTAATTATTACATTAATATTAATATCTTGATTACTGAGGGGTTTTTGCACTTCTTTACATTTTGCACCTTAGTCAAAAGCGTCTCTTGTCTCACCCATACCCCCGCCCTGAAACTGGCAAAACAGGGCAGTTAGAGTCCTGTTTATACGCTATTTCCTCTAAGCCTTAGCAGATCTTCCTAATTAGGTCCAACTCTACATCTCTTCTACATCCACAGCACGCTGCTGGGGCCTGGACCTTGGTCTCAACTACTCTGCTCTTTACCGGATTATTGACGTATGAGTCTTGCTCTCTTACAGCTGAGGGCTCCTGGGGAACGAGGTTCACACCTCTTTCGTCTCTGTGTTCCTTGCTGTGCTTAGCACAGTGTTCTAAGTCCACAACTGTGCAATGAGTTATTGGTTCCATAAGTCTTGGCTTGACTGGATAATAGTTCTAAGCCCCTGCCCTGGAATCTCACTCAGATGTTATTTGTTGTAAAATAGAATTTAGTATAAGTTCTTCTATTGCAGCTGAGGGGAATTTGGTTCCTGAAGATCTGAGGGTACTAGTTAAAAAGTAACCCCATTATATGGAGGGTGGAGTGTAGACGTACAGCACTGAAATGCCTCATGGTGGCCTCCTGACCTTCTCCTTCAATGTCTCTTTCAAATGAGCCTCTTTCCATTTCCCCTGTTAGATCAGTGAGTGCTTCCCCCACAAATTCCTAACTTTCCTTGATACAGGACAGGCATGGGGTTCGACGCTTCCAGTGTTTCTGATATTAACACTTATGCCCGACTCTTCCCATCAATCTCTCTCTTTCCAGGTAATACCTCTCTTGTGGGTTAGGCCACTGTCTCCGCAGATCACTGGGGAAAAAGGAGTTCCTCATCTTTCTTATTGAGGCTCATTGAGCTTCTGCCTGGAATTCACTCTGCTGCTGAAAGGGCTCTGGAATGGAGAACCCAGGGTCCCCAAAACCCAACTGTTCCTAATAATTGGACTAGGGTCTACTGGCATTTTCCCTCGGTAATTTGAAGACGTTTATCCATGTATTTAATGGCATACTTTTATTGATACGTGTTCAAGTGAAGCTGCTATGTGTAAGAATTAAAGCAACTCGTAAAAGTGAAAACAAATTTCTAAACCAAGAGAATAAATTACCAGCTGAGAAAGTCAAAACCAAGAGACCTCAGGGACCACTCTACCTCCTTGAACATAAAATATTCCTAGACTCTGGGGAGGAAAGGAAGGGGAAGTGGGCCATGTTCTTTCTAGGGTATAAGGTTTTGCAGCTACTTCTGAAAAATCTTAATTGGTCAAGGCCACAGAAGAATAAAATTGAGGATGAATTCCCTGAAATCAGGGACCCTGACTTGCCTGATTCTCCAGGGATCCCAAAAAGCCCGCTAGGTATTTGGACCCCCTTCTAAACTCTGTGACCTGTTTGCAGCAGACACCCACCACAGATTTGACTGCGTGACACAGCTTCCTGGTGGCCTCCACTGACCCAGCCACTGAACACGCAGCCCAGCCCACTGAGCTGAGCCTGGAAATGTCTCAAGGGAAATAAACCACAGCCCCATAAACGGATTACAGTAGCTTTTAACATGAGTTAACACCATACTTGCTCTGTTCAACCTTTGCAACAGTCAATTCTGCAAACTCCCAGAGAACGTCACCAGGAAGCTCTCATTCTCATTCTGGGTTTATGTATCCCAGCTAAGTGAGCCTGATGGGTGGTTTTGCTAGAATAATTCCCTATTGGCCTCTTCAAGCCAGAGACAGGCCCTGCAAGAATTCTGTCTAGGAAATGATTTTCCCAGTAGTCTAAAATCCACTTTTCCTGCATTGTATTAAGGGGTGTGGAATGAAAGTGACACAGGCATTTGGAATTCTATGAGGTCATGCATGCCAGCCTCCAGGGCTGTCAGGCTTTAAGGACACACTGAAACATACATGCTGGCCCACGTGCTCATCCTGCCCTGTCCTCAGCACTGTGATCTATCAGTTTACCTCTTTCCAGAAAAGCCCATTTCCATGGCTGCTCCACGTTCACTTCAGCCTGTTGAGTAGATGAGCCAAATCCATTCATTTATACTCACCTGTGTCATTTGAGCACCTTCGTTGTGCAAAGCACTGGCCAGGTGCAGTGAGAAGCTCAGGGATGACCCCCCCACCCCAGAGCACCAGAAAACCCTGTCAGCTGCCACTCTCTCCTCCCTGGCAGCCCCCCTCACCACCAGCACCCTTCAAGTTCAAGTCTCCCATTGCCTCCACCCCTAGCCACAATTCCCTGGATGAATTGAGTTTAAGTCTTCAATAGGAAAAGTTTGAGAGACCTTACCCTTATAAGAAGGGTAAAAGCAGGATTCCCAAAACCAGCAGGCTGGTGTTCTAATTAGGAAAATAAAAGTTCAGGTTAGATAAATGCTGCTGGGGGTCCGGACGTGTGTGTAGGCAGAGAAATTATCTGTAGGGCCTGTGCCTGGGAATCGGTTCCTCAGCTCTTCGTGGGAGGTCAATACGGGCCAAGGTACTGACTCACGGGGGCGAGCTTTCTAGGAAAGATGGAGGGGTCAGGAATTTTCCAGTAGGACACATGCTGTTTTTCCCAGGCCTGACTGCCCCAGCTCCTCCTGAATCTCCTGGATGAAGGAGCTCTGTGGCTGGGTTTTTGAGCTCTCAGGCTGTCTAGCTCTAAACTAGTTACCAAGTAGTAGTTAGAAGCCCCATTTCCTGGTTGGGAAGAGCCCAGACATCGATGTGTACGGAGAAGATCCCCAGGTAATATAAACTCACAGACAATCAAACATGGGGTCTGCCAGCAATCCCAAGAAGGAAGAACTCTCATTGTCGGGAACCCTTTATTAGGAAAAACTGAAAGTAGACCTAGAGTTCACTTGCGACTTCTGAGGCAACACGTAGGGTGTTTTCGCATGTGTGATACGATTACACCTCGGCACAGCCCCGGAAGGCAGATGTTACCCCTATTTTCCTCAGGAGAAAACTGAGGCACAGAGGTGATCTCACTTGCCTAGTGTGACTAATGGCAGGACAGGGATGGGTGCACAATTCTGTCTGATTCCTCCTCTCAGGCTTTTCCCAGAAATCAAAGCCCTAACATAATACCCTTCTCTGAGAAACACAAGAGCCAGGGCTGCCCCTTCAGGCAAGGGGGAGACAGAGGCCCATGGGGTAGGATTTTGGGGGCTGCGGCCAACTGAAAAGTTCCCCTCAATAGCTTGCCAGCTGTGCCTGGAACTCATACCAAAATTGTTCCTCTGGTTGTTTGAATTGTAAGTAGATTTACCTGTATTCACTCTCTTCCTTTTAGCTGGCTTCTTCCCCTCAGCTGCCACAAAGCATTTAACTCTCCCCAATCTAAAATTTTTAAAAATCTTTACACACCTCTGCATACCTTCTCTTCGATGGTCCAGCCCTGGAAGAGAAGCTCCATGGTGCTAATGCGTTTCTTCATCCTCCTATGGCCTGTTCCCACGTCCGCTAAACCAAGCCTTGGTCAGTGTCCTTTGACTCCCAGTTGTCTCTATAATGGTATCTTTTGGGGCTTCTTCCTGCCTGGCCTTTCCATGGCATTCAATGCCCCTGACCACCACTTCCTTGAACTGTCTTCTTGCTCAGCTTCAGGCAAGCTCCGGTTTTTCAAGGTTCACTTATGTTGCTCTATTTCTCCCTCTTCTTTGCCTGCATGTCCGACTGGCCTCTGATTTAAAGTCCCTCTCCCCATTCCTTCTCTTTTTTATTCCCACTCTTGGCCATCTCCCAACCTGAAGGTATGAAGCCATATTTTTGGACACCTCCTTCTATTCCTCACTCTCAATGTTCATCTTTACAAAGTCCCATCATTCTACTTTCTCTCAGTCATCCTGTCTCCTCCATTATCTCTGCCCCCTTTTCCAGTCCTTCTCTTTCCTCATGTGTAATGAAGAGACTCCTAACAGGTATTCCTGCTCAGAATGTCTCCCCACCTCAAGGAAACTCCACATGGCTGTCAGAGAGATCTTTGAAAAGTAGAAACATGGCCATGTCAGGACACCAATAAAAACCCTAAAATTAATATAATATTATATGACAAGTATATTAATTTCAGGTGTACAACATAGTAATTTGATATGTGTATAAACTGCAGAATAACTACCACAATAAGTTTAGTTAACATTTACCGCCTCACATAGTTACAATCCTTTTCTTGTGATGAGAACTTTTAAGATCTATACTCTTAGCAACTTTCAAATTAAAAAACAGTATTGTTCGGTGCTTTGTGTCCACCTAGAGGGGTGGGATAGGGAGGGTGGGAGGGAGATGCAAGAGGGAGGAGATATGGGGATATATGTATATGTATAGCTGATTCACTTTGTTATACAGCAGAAACTAACATACTATTGTAAAGCAATTATACTCCAATAAAGATGTTTAAAAAAAAAAAAAAACCCTAAATAATCCCAACTGACCATGACTTTACTGTCTGAACTCCCTGGTCTGGCCTTTTAGGCTCTTGACAAAGGAACCCCGCTGTGCTTTGCTGGCTGGCCTCCAGCCTCCCCTCCAGGCCCTCAGAAGAACCTGACACTCCCCAAAAGCCATGCCCCCCTGTCTCTGCTGCTCCCAGCCCCTTTATGAGAAGCACACTCTTAACCCTCCTTCCAGGGCCAGCCCAAATATCACCTCCTCTGGCCAAGTCTCTCTCCTCCCCCAAGAACGGTTGAACTTAGGTGCCCTTTGTGGTCCTACAGCACTTTCATTGTTCTGCTAATAGGGCCCCACTCCAAACCCCTCTTCAGCATTGAGTCGCTGGATAGGTAGCAGCCAGGTTTTATCTAACTTGTTTTCCTAGAACAGTAACCAGTTCCTCAAAGGAACTTAATAAATGATAATGATGACCATGAAAATGTACTAATGAATGAATGAACTATTGTGTTTCAATTGTTCTTTCAGGAAGCAGGGAAGGAGAGAGATGGGTGTAGACAGAAGTGGAAGCAGAGGCAATGAACCAGGTGGCATAAATTAGCTTATTGGATCACCAGCTGTATTTATTTATTTATTTATTTATTTGCGATACGCGGGCCTCTCACCGTTGTGGCCTCTCCCACTGCGGAGCACAGGCTCCGGGCTCATCGGCCACGGCTCACGGGCCCAGCATGTGGGATCCTCCCGGACCGGGGCAGGAACCCGTGTCCCCTGCATCGGCAGGCAGACTCCCAACCACTGCGCCACCAGGGAAGCCCTGTATTTATTTTTTATTGAAGTATAGTTGATTTACAATGATGTGTTAGATTCAGGTGTACAGCGAAGTGATTCAGTTATACATATACATGTATCTATTCTTTTTCAGTTTCTTTTCCCTTATAGGTTATTACAAAATGTTGAGTAGAGGTCCCTGTGCTATACAGCAGTCCTTGTTATTCATCTGTTTTATATATAGTAGTGTGCATATGTTAACCCAAACTCCTAAGTTATCCTCCCTCCCTTTCCCTTTGCGAACCGTAAGTTTGTTTTCTGTCTGTGGGTCTATTTCTGTTTTGTACGTAAGTTCATTAGTACATTGGCTGTATTTAAATGAAAGGGCCAAGTAGGTTTTATTCGGTGGATTCTGGCCAGCAGTTTTAGCACTGGGGAGCTGCCTGGGGAACCCCAGGCCAGCTAAGAAGCAGCAGTGAGCAGATCCCAGCCTGGACGTAGGGAGGGACTATACGCGGCCCCTGGAAGGCCTGTGCATTCTGAACTGACGAGGGGTAGAAAAATGATCAAAATTGCCACTTCACAATTTTCCCTTGAGCCTTTTTGTGGAGTAACAGCTTTCTAGGCCTAAAGGAAACTCCCTGAAATTGAAAAAACTGGGCGCTTCCGAGGAGAGGAGCTGTTTCAATAGTGTGGTCAGGGCGCCTCCTAGTGGACCTATATAAAATGAACAGAGACTCTTTCCTAATGCTCTCCCTCTTACCCATTTATTCAACTTCCTCTCTCTTCATCAATTTTTGTACCTGTATTAGTTTTATATTGATGTGTAACAAACTATGACAAAATTAAAGGCTTAAAACAGCACAAACATTATCTTAAGTCCTACGGGTTAGAAATTCAAAATGAGGCTCATTATGCTAAAATCAAGGAGTTGAATGGGCTGTATTCCTTCTGGAGTCTGGAGGCTCTCTGGGGAATCCCTTTCCCTGACTTTTCTACTTTCTAGAGGCCTCTGCATTCCTTGGCTCATGGCCCCTTCCTCCATCTCCAAAGCCAGCAATGTTGAATCCTTATGACGCTTCTGTTGTCTTGTTTCTGTCTGACTCTGACCCCAGCTGGAAAAAGTTCTCTTCTTTTAAGGATTTGTTTGATTTGGTAGGGCCTACCCGAATAATCCAGGATAATCTTCCTATCTCAAGATTCTTATCCTTCATCACATCTGTAAAGTCTCTTTTGTCATGGAAGGTAACATATTCACAGGTTCCAGGAATTAGGTTTAGACACATATGATCAGCCCTTATTCTACCCACACCTCCGTCCTGGCATCATTGTCTGTCATATTCCTTGTGCTAAAGAATGAGTAAAATACTCCTTACCTCGTGGAGCTCACAGTCTACTGAGCAAAGCAACCCTGTAAACACATGGCATCGCGGTACCTTTCAGATGCACCAGTCACTATGGGAGCACTGAGGAGGGAGCTTCAGCTCTGCCAAAGCCGTTAGAGACAATTTCCCAGATAGGATGGTATTTCAGCTGAGATGAATTAAGAGTAGCATTTACTGAATGCCTTATCCAGGATTGGAGCCTACTCTATCCACCGTTGGTTTTGTTTGTTTGTTTGTTTTTGCCCATACAGCATGTAGGACCTTAATTCCCCAACCAGGGATCGAACCCACATCCCCTGCACTGGAAATGCGAGGTTTTAACCACTGGACTGCCAGGGAATTCCCTATCCACTCTTTAAAGACCATTTTCCTATTTGCTTTCCAGAGAAGAGGGAATGGTATTAAAAGAGCAGGGGATGCTTAAATGTCCACAGAAAAGTGTCTTTCGTGGGAGGTACAGGAGCTATGGGAAATGTAGGTTTCAATTTTCTTAAATGATGTCTATCCTTAGAAAACTTTATTCAGATGAAATTTTACCTGGATAAGCAAAACAACTGAAAATAGAGCTTCCCTAAATAACGGTCACCCTTGGCTTAAATGACTGGGTGGGGCAAGAGGGAGCCTTTAGGGGTGCTGCAATTTCTTTATATCTTGATCTAGAGGGTGGTTCCTCATGTGCATACGTATGTAAAATGACTGCATATAAACCCTACTTTGGACCCCCGGACAACACCGTGGAACCCTTTGGCCTGGAACATGGTTTGAAGTCCACCAGCCTGTTGTGAAACATAAACTTTTGAGAAGGTACCCTGTGCAGGGTAAGAAATGGGTCCACATTAAGTGCAGCTCCAAGTTCTTCGATATGATCAAGTCTGGAAGGGAGAACACAGTCCAGTCTCTCCATTCCTTCTTAAGTAAACTTCTAAATAAAATACCATATACATACAGAATAGTGAATAAACCCTAAACGAACATGGCCATGAGTCCACTATTGAAATCAAGAAACAGAGCATAACACACACTACCCCCAGCCATGTCCCCGCCCCGGTGCCGTCACCCCTTCCCCCAGGGGACAACCACCGACTTCTAACCCCATAAATTAGCTTTGCCTGGTTTTGAACTTTATATAAATGGACTCTTACGAATGTATTCTTTTCCATCTGCCTTTTTTTTTTTCTTTCAACATTATGTTTTGAGATTCATCTATGTTGTTGGGGATAAGAGTAGTTCATTTATGCCAAATGCTGCATAATATTTCCTGTGTAAGAATGCCGCTATTTATTTATCTGTTCTACTAATGATTTATACCTGGATTGTTTTCAACTTTTCCATCCCCCCCGAAACCTAGCAATCATCAAGCAAGTTAGAGAATATATATATATATAAAACTGAATCACTTTGCTGTATACCTGAACATAACACAGCATTGTAAATCAACTACACTTCAATTAAAAAAAAAAAAAAAAAAAGAGCAGGTGGGCCTGGAAGCTGGGGCTGGCATCAGACTCCCACAGCACCCTCTGGCCATACGAACACAATTTACTAACCTAAGGTAATGTCTCCACCTGTGGGTGTGAGTACCTAGCCCTCTCCAACCAGGCTAAGAGTCCCTCAAGGACCAGATGAACCTCTCTCTGTAACACCAGCCCCTAGCACAGTGCCAAGCACCTACAGACGCTCACAGGTGTCTGTGGAAGGAAGACCTGTTCCCCACTGCTTCCCACGGCAGGCTTAGGACCCCTTGTCCTCCCAAAATTCTCCTGCCAATTTGCAAAAAACATTCAAAAGGAATCTAAATTTCTGTTATAATGCAAGAGGGCCCAGAAGAGGGAGGGCCCAAAGATGTCTTCAGTCCCTTGCATCTCAGCGTGAATATTTCTTTTTTATTTATTTTATTGAAGTATAGTTGATTTACAATGCTGTATTAGTTTCTGGTGTACAGCAAAGTGGTTCAGGTTTATATATATATATATATATATATATATATATATATATATATATATATATATATATATATATATATATATATTCTTTTTCATATTCTTTTCCATTATGGTTCATCACAGGATATTGAATATAGTTCCCTGTGCTATACAGTAGGACCTTGTTCTTTATCCATCCTATGTATAATAGTTTGCATCTGCTAATCCCAAACTCACAGTCCATTCCTCCCCCACCCCCCTCCTCCTTGGCAACCGCAAGTCTGTTCTCTATGCCTGTGAGTCTGTTTCTGTTTAACAGATAGGTTCATTTGCGTCATATTTTAGAGTCCATGTATAAGTGATATCATATGGCATTTGTCTTTCTCTTTCTGACTTCCTTCACTTAGCATGATAGTCTCTAGGTCCATCCATGTTGCTGCAAATGGCATTATTTCATTCTTTTTTATGGCTGAGTGATATTCCACCATGCATACACACCACCTCTTCTTTATTCATTCATCTGTCAATGGACATTTAGGTTGTTTCCATGTCTTGGCTACTGTAAATAGTCTCAGTGTGAATATTTATCAGAGATCCCTCCTCCCTATGGACAGTTCCCTGAGACCCTCTGCAGAGGCTTCCAGCTTCAGCCTTTGTTAGAATCTAGACCCCGCTGTGCCCCAGTGCAGCCACTCTGCTGTCAGACATCCCCTCACTGGTAAAATGAGCCACATCTCTGCCTGGACAGGCAACCTGATCTGGGCAATGCCCGTCTCTACTGCTTCATCAACCATCCCCGTGGGGAGAGTAAGAGGCTCACAGTGGAGACCATCTAGGGCAGTGGCTCCCAACCTTGAGTCTTTGATCTTTAAGCAGCATAATCTTTTGTTGAAACAAGATTTTGTGGAGCGTTTTGGGGAAACCCCCAACCTTGCCCACCCATCTGCATGGATTGCCTAGAGCTTTGGGATGCACAGGTGCAAATCTCTGCTTTAGACCAAAGACGTTAGCCAAAGCCCGGAGAGTGACCGCTGCTCCTATGGATGGTACCATAATTATTCTTTGCGTTAAAGCTTGGGACACATTCGAGGGCTGGACCAGAGGAATGTGTTATGCCTTATGTAACTATACTGAAAAGAAAAGATGCAGAGAGCTGAATTCCAGATTACAAAATGGTTAACAAGTTTGCCCATCAGATTCCCACTGGTGGAGATTAGTGAAATTCCCCTACTTGGAGCTACAGAGAAGTTCAAGATCTTCCACTCCCCAGAAGGGTGAAGGCAGGATGTAGGCCTTGTTAGGAGGGAGAGGAGTGCTCCCCTCTGATTCTGAGGGAGCCAAGAGCTTCCTTGGACCCAGAGCCTCTTCTGAGCTGTGGGGAGGTTGGGCCGCCCCCTGCTGGCTGGGCTACCACAGAGCACTCTGGGTTTCCCCCAAACAAGAAAGGAGCTGGAAGTGATGAGGTGCATGCTCTTTGCAGCCCCAAAGCTTCAAGCTAAGTCTGGAAATCAATTCCAACAAATTGTCAGGAAGGACCCTTTCACCCTTGGTTCATTGCAAAGTACATGGATTACAATATTCCTCACAGAGCAGGCCACACACAGCTGTGGGACAAAGGAGGGGCCGTGGGTGAAGTGTTTCTAAATGCAGGCCTTTTCTAGTGCACATCAGGAATCAACCTTGGAAGATACCTCTGGGTATAACACGGTTTGGTGCACCCATCACTTATTCGTAATGGAAATTAACTCAAGAGCTATAAAACAAAAAGATTTATTGGCTGGGGCAGGGAGTGAAAGTAAGGAAGGGGCTATTTAAATACCAGTTTTACTTCTTTTACTTAGAAATCCACCTGTTTTTGTTTGTTTGTTTGTTTGCGGTACGCGGGCCTCTCACTGTTGTGGCCTCTCCCGTCGCGGAGCACAGGCTCCAGACGCGCAGACTTGGCGGCCACGGCTCACGGGCCCAGCCGCTCCGCGGCATGTGGGATCTTCCCGGACCGGGGCACGAACCCGTGTCCCCTGCGTCGGCAGGCGGACTCCCAACCACTGTGCCACCAGGGAAGCCCCACCTGTTCTTTTTAAACGATTAAGTTTTTAACTTTCTTTTGCTTTGTAAGTTGCTATTACTAACTGCTATGTTTGAATGCACTAATATATATATATATATATATATATATATATATATATATATATATATATATAATTTTTAAAGAGCTTTATGAGAAATTCTGAACTGCTAGTAGATGACGGCCCTCCTCTTACAACTATAGTTCATTCTGAGGGCATCTGCCTCTGTCCTCCACAGGAAAGAGCTTACAGCCGAAAGGGATGGGAGGAAGGGAGGGAGGGAGGAGGGGAAGAAGAAATAAAAATAAAGACGTGTATGTGTATATCTATCTATGTCTATATGTAGATGGGTCACAGCAACAAATATTAACTGAGTACACACTATATGTTGGGATCTATAACAGATACTAAAGATGCAAACCTGGCTAGAAGAGCCAGCAATCAGGCTGGAGGAGCTTGGAGTCTAGTGAAGGAGAAGGTTTGTAAACATCCAGCAGCTATACTACATACTCCTGCTGTAACTGAGGCTAGTGCTCAGTGTTGAGGGAATGTGGAGAGAGGAGTGGCTCGGCCTGGATAAATCAGAGAAGACTTCATGAAAGAAGAGGGTAGAGGAGCAGAATACGGCACTCCAAAATGTGCCACTTGGCATATTGATTTTTTTTTAATGTGGTCCATTTTTAAAGTCTTTAGGGAATATGTTACAACATGGCTCCTGTTTTATGTCTTGTTTTTTTGGCTGTGAGGCATGTGGGATCTTAGCTCCTCGACCAGGGATTGAACCCGCAACCCCCTGCACTGGAAGGTGAAGTTTTAACCACTGAACCGCCAGGGAAGTCCTTGATTATTTTGAGTTAAAGTTACTTGAGAAACAGCTGGTGTCAAAAGGACACTCTGATCCTCCTTTGTCCCCCTGAAAGCCACCCTCCCTGTACCAGGAAAATAGAAGGCACTTGTATCACCAGAGACAGAGAATTTAGGGCTGAGAAGACTGCGTAAATAAACATGGTCACTCCCTCACTAATTTACTACCCCAAGACCAAACTTCTTTGTCTTGTCAATTCTTCACAAATTTATTGTTTCTTTGTCAAAAAGGTATAAAAGCTGCCTGCTTTGGTCACTTCTTTGAGCCTCATTTTTTTCTGGACTCCCATGCTTACAAAATCAGATTTGTTTTTCTCCTGTTAATCTGTCTTATGTCAGTTTCATTATTAAGTTAGCCAAAGAAATGAGAAGCAGGGAAGGGAAAACTTTTGTGCCCCTACAAGAGACATTTGAGCTAGATTTTGAAGCATGAAACAAGTTCTCTATCTGGTGTAAGGGGACACTCATTCCTGTCTGAAAGAACAGTGCAGGCTAAGTGTGGAGGGCAAGGATGAGGGCAGCTGGCCCAGGAGGATTACAAAGCCAGGGAGGACAGGAGAGGCTGCCATTCTCTCTCCTCCCCTTGGCAGAAGCCATCAGCACAGACAGGAATGCCAGCTCAGGGGCATCCCAGTTCCCTGGACCAGCGCCCAGCTTCCCTTGGTCTCCCTGGGTGTTAAATCTTCTCCCGAAGAAAATACATAGCTTGTTAATGATTAGAGCTGTCCCACATCAGAATGACTGCACAGGTGGTAGTGAGGTCCCCATGAGAGGAGGTATGGAACAAAAGGGACTCCTTGTCTAGGCTGTGGTGGAAGAGAGGTGGCAGGAGGAGGAGGTCTCTGCCACAGCTAAGGGTCTGTGATTCTTTAACGGAAGTGGAAGTTCCTTCTCTACTGTGGGGATTGGAAAAACAGGCCTGGAGAGGCTGTGCAAGTTGTCCCAGGTCACACAGGTCTGGTCTCCTCAACTGGATTTTGAGATATCTGAGAGCAGAGGCTGGCTCTTATCTTTGCACTCTCTTTGCCGTCTTTGGTAAAGACACTAGCACTGGACGCCCGCTGGATGACACATGCATGTGACTCACAGGCTCTGCTTCAGCCCCGTTAGGCAGGACCCTGAACAAACACAAGCGTGAAGTGTTTGTGCGGACACAGAGCAGGGCACTGAGAGTTGGGTCCTGACTTCACAACTGCAGACAGAAGGTCACTGCTAGAAATATTTCACGTGTTTATGTTCATCAGGTTCCTTGCTTTGTATCAACACTGGCTGATCAGATAGACCACGGTGAGCCAGCTTTCCCTCTGCCGAGCTGGACTTACCGTGACCAGTCAAGGGGTTTATGGTGACTGGCTCAGCCTTCAGACATGTCAGTGTTCCTCCTTCCTGGTCCTTGCATCCTAAAGCAAGATTCAGATGCTCAGATGCCTGCTCCTCCGTTAATGGCAGCCGGTGCTGAGAATCAATGTGCTGGCCCTTCTCCACCTCCTTCCCACAGACATCCCTCCTCTGGGTTAAAATCCAGCCCCCACAAGACCCAGCTAAACTCACCAACATGTTCTGGAAAGGAGAGGAGTTTTCCAAAGTTCTCAGGGCCCTAGACATGTCCGTGAGCAGGCCCGTTACCACTTGGGCACACTTTGGAGCACTCAAGGTGACTTCCCACACGTGACCTTATTTGGCCCCATGACTCTGGCTCAGGTGTTAGTCACACCCCCAGCATCCAGACAGAAAACCCAGACCTTGAAGTTTGGAGCCTTTACCACACATGCCAGATGGTCTGTTGAGCAAGGCTTGGCTGTCCCTTTGGAAAGGGGTGAACAGGGCACTTAGGAGCTGGGATCCAGAGACACGAGTTGTGGGATGAGGAAACTCCCAGGCAAGCAGACCCCGCTAGGATGCACTGGGCAGATGATAGCAGGTCACGGGGACCAAAAGCAAACTTTAGAGTTCCCTTTGGCCACACTTGGGTGCTGGACCCTAGATGGTAGATTGCCATAGTTGTAAGTGTTGAGAGTACAGTTCAGTGTGGACCGTGTCCTATCACGTGGGAGTGACCCGGCTCTAAGAGGTCCTGACCTGATGTCACCATCCGTGACCTGATGCCGGCAGAGCTGAGCCACAGACATGGGGCCACCCCAGGCAAGGCTGTCAGGGGAACAGAGGCCACAGGGCAGCCATAGGAGTACAAGCGGCCCCCTGGCAAGGGGACTGGGAAACAAATAAAAAATGGAGATGAGCTTATAAAAACCACCCAAACAGACAGCACCTCATACTGGACTGAAAGTGTAACATCAAATGCTCTACAAGGGGAAGTAACATGCCTGGATGATGGTTAAGAGTCCAACTCCATCTTCCTGCCTCGTCATCCTGTGTGACACAGCAAGGCCCATCTTTCCCACGTGCTTTTTGACCTTGTAATCCTTTCTTTGATTTCTGGTGTCTGCAAAAGACAGGTCATAGACCCTGACCTGATGGCCACCGACTTCTGTCGTCTGACCTCTCACCACCTTTCCAGACTTGTAGGTCCCCCCACCCCACTCCAGGTTGACCTGCTCACTCACTGTCCCCCAAGCCAGCCTGACACATAAGCCATGAGTCTTACACTCAGTTGAATGGGATCCAGAGAGATGAAGCCGTCCCCTCTCCTGGTCCCTAGGGGATCCAGACCACGCCTTGATTTTGAAACCCAGGCCTGTTCCCACTATTCTGCAGTTGTTTTAGAAAATGAACATGCCAGAACTAATCAGTTTTGAGGGTTTTAATACCCACAAAGTGTGTCCATTACTCTTAATGAATAATCTCTGACCCTCACATCTTTTAATAAGCTCCTTTGCGTTGAACACCATTTCAAGTCTGACCCACAGAGGAGAATTAAAGTTTTTTTAATGGAACAAAAATTACGTGAAGCCATGTCATCAACTGTAAGATAACATCCCATATTAGATTCACAGGACATCATTGTATTTCATAAACAAAGCTACCCAGCGAGCCATTTGTCTGAATGCAGATTTTTCTTCAACTTAGTCTCATGCCGAAGAAAGCTCTGCTGGTGACTGGTTCTCATGGCCATTTTAGGGAGCCTTATTCTCCATTTCTCTGCAGCTTTTAAGTGATGCTAGCTGTAATGCTTCCGTTGTTTCTGAAGAGAGAGGCTGAGGCCAAAGGAAACTCAGAACTTTCATCCAATGTGCTAAAACCTCCCAGGGATCTCTCCAACCAAAACTCCATGTCCCCCTTTCACTGCTGAGACTGATGCTGACACGCACCTCCTCCCCCCACCCACCAAGTAACTGGCTGGCTTCAGTCACTCAGCATTTCTCTACGCAGACCCTAGAAAAGACAAAGCAGGATACAAAGAATTCCAGAATGGCAGGATTGTTCAGGACCAACCTCCCTGTTTCACAGATGAGGACGCCGGGACCCACGGTGGGGAAATGCCAGCTAGTAAGCGCTGGTGTTGACGAAAACTTAATCAATCGATCTAAGAAAGCAAAGGAGAATTTTATTTGTGCCAAGTTTGAGGATTATAACCCAGGAAGAGCGTCTCAGGAAGCTCTGAGAACTGTTCTGCCCATTAGAAATCAAGGCACAATTTGTATAAGTTTTCTGAGACAGAGAGCTGTACATCAAATGATGTATTACTGACAGATTACATAATCCAGATCTAAGCGCCCTCATGGTGGGTCACGTAACCCCTTACAAGATCGAGAAGGAATGTTACCTTTTAAGGAGTTGTCTTGGTGCTACGAGAGGTTGAGCAGGTATCCCGGCCCTGCCCATGGAGGAGGTTTAGTTGATGCATAATGAGGATACACAGTGCACAGTGCGGGGGAGAGAGGGGGCCAAAGGGCAGAGAAGATTTTTTGTTTAAATGTCTTGTCATAAAAATATGACTTTTATTTCACACTAGCAATGGGATTCCCACTCCAAGCTCCAATCAATCAAGAGTTTCTAAGCTTATGTACCATAGAAATTTACAAGAGGGTCAAAAAGTGTGCAGCATGGAAGGATCCTTGAGGAACCCACAGTCTGGCTTGGGGAGCTACCATTCATACACTCAGAATAGTAAAGATGAACACAAGACAGTGCAGAAAACAATCCAGGCAAGTGATGTAGCCATGAGGCCCACAGGACATCAGAGGTAGAAAGGGTCAGTCACCCTGGCAGAGGTTTGAGTAGGGCAAGGAAAGTCTCTACTCCACCGACCCCAGATATACAGCAAGTTCAGCACCAGAGTAAGCTCTTAAGTTGCAGACATTAGCCTCTTCAGCAGCTGTGCTGGTCCTCTGAGGTCTCTACCTCCTGCAGACTCTGTGCCACAAATCTGGAACTCACTCACATGTGCACAGCTGCATAGGGGTCTTCAGTGTCTCTGTGGGCGCCTGGGCTTAAAAAGTGCCTGGCACTTAGTAAAGGCACAGAGACACGAGTTGTGGGATGAGGAAACATCACACAAAAAATGTCAGCTATTTTTCTTTGTAGTTTTTAAATGTTTTTTTTTTTTTTAATTATCTTATAGATTTGCCCAATACTAACCAGATATTACGCCACGCTTCTTGCACTGGAGTCAGCCATTAGCAGTCACTTTGAGGGAAGTCATGAATACAAACTGGCAAACAACTTTCTAGGACTGCCTTTGGAAGAAAACAGAGCCCCAAGAAAACAGACTCCCCATTCACTTACTTCGGAGCTGAGAGGACGTCAGAAGCAGGGTAAGTGAGAGGTTTCAATAAGAGAAGATAAGGGTGTGGACGAGTTCAAAGGGAAAAGGGAGAACAGAATGTAGAAATTAAACTTCACTTAACATTGTGCGTAAACTTTATGTAACGTTGTGTGTGCATAAGGTCCACAATAATTAGTAAACAGTAACTGCTCAGTGAGTCACCCGCCTCAGGTCTCATTGGAATTTGGCTTTAGGCAGTTCAGGGTCTAAGCAATTTAGTGTGGACTCTACTGCCCTCTTCTGGAAAGAATGGGAAATTGACCATTACTCTTTTTTTTTTTTTTTTTTTTTTTGAATAAATTTATTTATTGGCTGTGTTGGGTCTTCGTTGCTGCACACGGGCTTTCTCTAGTTGCGGCGAGCCGGGGCTACTATTCCTTGCGGTGCGCGGGCTTCTCATTGCAGTGGCTTCTCTTGCTACAGAGCACGGGCTATAGGAGCGAGGGCTTCAGTAGTTGTGGCTCGCGGGCTCTAGAGTGCAGGCTCAGTAGTTGTGGTGCACGGGCTTAGTTGCTCCATGGCACGTGCGATCTTCCCGGACCAGGGATCGAACCCATGTCCCCTGCATTGGCAGGCAGATTCTTAACCACTGGGCCACCGGGGAAGTCCCGACCATTACTCTTGATGGTTTAAGTCGGTCAAAAATACAGGAAACCTGAGGCCAGTTTCACTGTGGAAATTGAGACAGAATTTGGTAGGTGTCTCGGGAGGGAGGAGAAGCAGGGTGGGAGCAAATAAAGGTAACGTACCATATTTCTCAAAATATGCAGAAAAGTTTCTACAGCCCATTCCAACTTTAGTAATAATTCACTGCCGTGGAAAAGGGCCCTATATTAAGTTTTGTTCATGAGCAGAAGGTGTTTGTTGAGATATTAGTTTCTGGAGGAAAGAGCTCAGACTTTGGAAGCAGACCAACATGAATTTAAATCTGGACTCTGCTGCTTGCTCTGTGAGAAAGTGACTATGTGAGCTCAAGCTGATTATTTAACCTCTCAGCCTTGGTTTTGTCCACGTAAAATGGGGACAGTAATGCCTAACCCAAGAAGATGAAGTGAGATGCCATATTTAAAAGGTCCAATAATTCACAGATTTCCCTGCAAGAAATTTACTTGAAGGGTGAGGGGAAAGATAGGGGTAAAAGGTTAAGAGATAAACACTACTATGTATAAAATAAATAAGCAACAGGATATATTGTACAGCACAGGGAAATATAGTTACTGTTTTGTAATAACCTTAAATGGAGTATAATCTATAAAAATATTGAATCACCATGTTGTACACCTAAAAGTAATATAATATTGTAAATCAATTATACTTCAATTAAGAAAAGAAACAAAAAGAAATTTATTTGAAGAAAATTATAAAATCATAATGAGAAAAATAAAGAGAAATCTGAGTAAATGGAGAAATATATATGAAGTTCAAGAACAGACAAAAACAATTGATGGGAATAGAAGTCAGGATAGTATTTACCTTTGGATGGGGGGTGGGTATTGGTTGAAGAGGGACAGCCTTCTGGGGTGATGGAAGTGTTCTATATTTTTATCTGAGTGGTAGTTACACACACATACATAAATTTATCCAGCATAGGAGAGGGTGTGGAAAAAAAGGAACCCTCCTACACTGTTGGTGGGAATGTAAATTGGTACAACCACTATGGAAAACAGTATGGAGCTTCCTCAAAAAACTAAAAACGGAGTAAACATATGATCCTGCAATCCCACTCCTGGGTGTATATCCAGACAAAACCATAATTCAAAAAGATACACACACCCCAATGTTCATAGCAGCACTATTTACAATAGCTAAGGCATGGAAGCAACACACACACCCCAATGTTCATAGCAGCACTATTTACAATAGCTAAGGCTTGGAAGCAACCTAAATATCCATCAGCAGATGAATGGATAAAGAAGATGTGGTGTGTATATATATATATATATATATATACACACACACAATGGAATGTTACTCAGCCGTAAGAATGAAATAATGCCATTCGCAGCAGCATGGATGGACCTAGAGGTTATCATACTAAGTGAAGTAAGTCAGACAGAGAAAGACAAATGCCATATGATATTACTTATATGTGGTATCTAAAATATGACACAAATGAACTTATCTACAAAACAGAAACAAATTCACAGGCATAGAGAACAGACTTGTGGTTCCCAAGAGGGAGGAGAGGTTGGGGAGAGATGGATTGTGAGTTTGGAATTAGCAGATACAAACTGTTATACACAGAATGGATGGACAACAAGGTCCTACTGTGTAGCACAGGGGACTATATCCATTATCCTGTAATAAACCATAATGGAAAAGAATATGTGTATATATATGTATAACTGAATCACTTTGCCGTACAACAGAAACTAAAACAACATTGTAAATCAAGACTTATACTTCAGTAAAAACTAAATTTAAAAAACAAATAAATAAAATGAAAAGCTCTCAGAATAAATAAATAAATTAATTAATTAATTAATTTATCCAGCATGCCCTTATTAGTACCTGTATGGCCAGGCCACTCGAGATAGCTGTTCTCTTGCTCTCTATACACCCCCTGCTCGACCAGTGCCTGCTTCACCTATACCCTACTAACATAACTGAACTTCCTACATACTTGTTCCAGGCCCCAGCTAGTGATTGTTCTCATCAAAGGGGCGGTGAGGGCCCTGCCCTTCTGCTGGTTTCCCCGGTAACTGATGAGCCAACCTGACATTAATTTCCCCCTATAACTGGTAATCTCCCTCTCCCTCTGGTGGTGAAGACTGTCATCATATCCTACCCGACATCCCCTGCACACGGTGGGGTGTTGCTCCAGGACCTTGCTTCAGACATGTAAACTCCCCCATCCATTAAACCATCTCTGTTGCTGACTCCGGGCTCCTTCTTTGGTCCTAAAGCTGGGCAAGAGCGGGCCTTGTAGGCCTGCAGGGGGCAGCCCAACAGTACACTTTACTTTATATGTAACATACATAATTTTTAAAAAGGAGGGAGGAGGGGGGAGGAAAAAGAAGTGGGGGAGAAGTAGGAGAAGGAGAAGAAAAGAGAAAAAAAGAATGGAAAGGAAAAGGAAAAATGACTAAGAATACTGCAGTGGTGGGTGGGGGAAATCGGCACTCCACTCAAGATAGTGATCTGAGCATTTTTAACTCTGCCCCACCCCACCCCTCCTAAGGGCCCATTAAATGGCCTGTATCAGTCCTGGAACCTATGGGAAGAGACATCCACATGCAGAGACTACGAGGAATTTCTGCTGGTACTGACGTAAGGAGATAGAGCAGAGGTAGACTAACCTGTGATTCAACCAGGTGAAAGGAAAGCCTGGGGGGAGTGGATGTAAGTGATTTCCATAAGGAACCCCTTGGCTCAGAGTGTCAGTGGCTGGAGGCCAAGATGGACCAAGGGGCAGCCCGAGTAGAGCTGGATGTGTAAGATGTGCTGCTACCATAATTTCTGGCAAGCGCTCTGGATGCAGGGTCAGCACGGGAGCGGTGATACCCCCACGTCATTCCCCCACAGCCTTGCATGCCAGGCATATTATGCATGCCAAAAACAAGTTCAGCCGTGGTTCTGCCTCAGCTAATTGCTAACAGGAAAAGTCAGGCCAAGAGTCAGAAATAAAGGACTTAATTTCAGACTACTCCAGCAAATATGAAAAATAAATGCAGACACACAGACCAAACTCTGTTCCAAACCTGTCTCAACGCTGGCTCTTTTCAATATCTTTACAAGCAAATTTAAACGATGAGTAATTTCCACCCCCCCCCCCCATCTTTCTTTAAATGAGCTGGAAAGAGTTTAACTCATATAAGTTCCTATAGCTACCCTATGAAAGGATTCAGAAGGAAGGATTTGGGAAAAGTAGTTGATACTACATGAGATAGCAAGAATTTTTTGGAAACTGCTAGGATGAAGGACTGGCAAATAAATAAATGGAATAGAATTAGGAGCTCAGAAATAAATCCTTACATTTATAGTCAGCTGGCTTTCGAAAACAGTCCTGGGAAAATTCAATGGGAAAATGATAGTTTTTTCAATAAATTGTGCTCAGACAACTGAACATCCACACGTAAAACAATGAAGTGGGACCCCTACCTCACACCACATACAGAAATTAACTCAAAATAGATCAAAGATCTAAATATAAACCTAAAAACTATTAGAAGAAAACATAGGTATAAATCTTCATGACCATGGCATAGACAATGGTTTCTTAGCTATGATGACAAAGCACAAGTAACAAATTAAAAATAGATACACGGATTTCAAAATTACAAGCATTTGTGCTCCAAAGGATACATCAAGAGAGTGAAAAGACAACCCACAGAATGGGAGAAAATATGTGCAAATCATATATCTGAGAAGGAATTTGTATGTAGACTGTGCTCCATTCTAGTGGACGACCTTAGGAAGCTCACTTTCCTTTGTTGGACCTGTTTCCTCTTCTGTGAGATAAGAGAGTTGGACTAACTGATAACAGAAAGTAGCACTTGGATAGGACTTTATGATTTATAAAGCGTATTCTTAGTTCATTTATTATTATCTCATTTAATCTTCATCACAACCCTGTTACTAAAGTACTGCTATTTTTTCCACTTTACAAATAAGGACATTTTCATTGCCACATTGCTTATATGTAGAGGAGTTCTGCCACCTGCTTTGCTCTGAAATACTGCTGCCCTGTCCCCAGATCCCTGATAGCCCGTGATTCCATGGTAGAACTAGGGTGAGCACCAGGCCACCTGCACATTGTCATGTTGCTAGATTGCACTACACCTGTACACACAGAGCTTCTTGCTTTCCTAGGAAGATTTGCTCAACAACCAGTTGTGGCATCCACCCTGTCTGGCTGCCCCTCAGCACACCCAGGACCCTGCAAGTCTCCCTTGATGAATAGCTGTCAGTTACTGGCCTGGGCTAAGAGTCTGAGTAACCGAGAACAAGCAAGATTCGGCCAAACAACCTCAGTTTCCTCCCCTGTGACTTCAGGAGACTGTATGCTGACTCAGTTTGGAGGACAAAGGCGAACAGACCTTGAGCAGGCCTCTTGCCTCTGCTTACACTGTACTCTTCACCCTCCAGAAGAAGAAGAACAAAGAGGAAAAAGGGAGTAGGGGAGGGGGAGGAGGAAAAGGAGAAGGAGGCAGAAGAAGGTGCATATCTTATTTCCAATAACTTCCTGAATACAGGAAATCAAGCCTCAAGTCACATCTGTATTTCTGAGGTGCGCTGAAGCACTGGCTGGATGGCCCACCTCTGCCTTAGGCTCTTCACACAGGCCCTGCCCCTGGCACTCACTGAAGGTGGCCCCAAAACAAGCCAGCGGCAGGATGGCTCCACAGAAAGCCAGATCTGATCTACAGGGGATGACGCTAAAGCCCAGAGGTGTGAAATGACCTGCCCCAGGACACACAGCTGGGCAGTGGCAGAGCTAGACTAGGATTCGTTCTGTTTACTCTTGATTTGGTCCTCCTTCTATCACCTTATGACCTCAGCATTCCTCCCTCCCAGCAAGGGGGGAGAGTGCTGTGTGCCAAAGTCACCTTGTTCCAAGCCTCCCTTGCTCCAGAGAAAGTTTTTCTGCCTTGGACAGGATTGTAGGGTGACACAGCGACCTTGGTGCGTCACCCACGAAGCTCAGTCTACAGGTAGAGGACAAACAGGTATCAGAGATGACAAAGATAGACTCAGCCGCATCACATCCAGGGACCCCCAGGCACGCTGTGTGGAAGAACTACATTGCCCTTTCTTCATGGCAACCTCAGAGGACAGACTTACACAAGCATTCCAGAGCTGCCTCCAGGTATAGGGTCAGATAGTCTTAGAAAACTTATTTTATTTCAGTTTGGGCTATATCTTGGAGTAATGATACTCCATAAGTAAGACAACACAGTGGGAGATAATATTCCCTAATACCGACTCTTGCCTTAGCTCTGTAGTGCTTTTGGAGTAACCCTTTGTGGAAGTGTTCTGAGATTCGGTGCTGACACCAAGACGGGGCCTTTCTTAAAGGTTTTAGCTACTTTCTTCACATCCCCTTGGGTTTGGATCCCTCCCTATAAGAATTGTCCTGTCTCTCTCCACACCACTCTCCCTGCCAGCCATTTATCATCTTGTGTGCTCCCTCTGCATTTTCTCCAACTCCACAGTTACTGCCTGTGGTAACTGCCTGTGCCTTGTTTCCACCCCAGGTTTTGTACTTTGGAAATAGAATGTCTTCTGGTTTGTTTTCAACACTCTGAGAATTCCCAGTATTTTTCTGGCCTATTGAGCACAATAGCTCATGAGTTCCACTGTCTCCTTTGTTACATCTCATTGGTAGGTAGGGGCCTCACACCCTATAAATGTTTATAGTCTCTGCAGCTCCTCCCTTTCATAAGGGGAAAATACACATCTTCAGCCATTCCACATAGAGGTCATCTGATGCTTTCTGCCACTTTTACAAAAAAAAAAACCCCAAACCAGTAAATAAAACCAAAAACAAAACACAAAAATCCCAAAATACAAACAAAAACAGAAACAAAAAAACACTCGTGGCTCATTTTTGCTGGGCTGGTATTTTCATTTTTAGAAGAGCTTAGGGTCACCTGTGAAGTTTACCATGAATTCTTTATCTTTTGTAAAACCATTGATAAAGACTAATTCATTTTCTAGTTTTATGATATTCTCTTTTTTAATAATCTTCTATATATAGGCTACATTTATGACCTATTTCTGACCTATCATAAAAAAATGGGTCCTGACTTACTTTGTAGGGTTTGGTGTTGACTCTTATCACAGTATTTTGAAAGGCTGAATAAATTATATACATTGTTTCTCCTTACACATATGTTTTAAATTGCTCAATGTTTACTAACAAGTTAAAGATGAATTACTCCTTTAAAAATTCTTCCTACTTTTTTTTGGGCTTCCCTGGTGGCGCAGTGGTTGAGAGTCTGCCTGCCGATGCAGGGGACGCGGGTTCGTGCCCCGGTCCGGGAAGATCCCACATGCCGCGGAGCGGCTGGGCCAGTGAGCCACGGCCGCTGAGCCTGCGCGTCTGGAGCCTGTGCGTCCGGAGCCTGTTCTCTGCAACGGGAGAGGCCACAGCAGTGAGAGGCCCGCGTACCGCAAAAAAAAAAAAAAAAAAAAAAAATTCTTCCTACTTTTTCTTAATGTGTGAACAATTTCTGTAACAAGCCCATCCTTTAATTATAAATTGTCCTCCATGTGGATGTGAGAATCAAAAGAGAACTGTTGTTGGTGCCCCTGACACCTCCACACCCTACCGTATCCCACTCCCACCTTGTACAAGAGTCACAGTGGACATGCTTTCAATGTAAAATTTGTAGTCACAGCTTACATATTTTGACTAATTATTTCCCAATTTTATCTTTGAGCTCCTTCGAAATCTGAGACAATATCATCCTGACTAAATGATAGAAATACATCGGGTTTTGCAAAGCAGGTAAGTCTAGTTAATGCCAACCCCCTAAAAACACACCCATAAATCAGATACCCATTGTCCAAGTGGTAAGAATTCATTGAGGCTAAGCTTGAATGTGTTCTGATGATACAGGACTTGCACTGAACCCACCAACCTCTTGCAGAGGAGTGCACTAATCAGACCCAGGCACTGTTCCAGAGTAAAGTCTGAACACCCCGATCTAATATCCAGGAACCCCAAGTCTGTGCCTGTGGGTCTTTCCATTCCTGCCTCTGCCTCCATCTCCACCATTATTCCCCACCCAGACCCTGAGCAACCCTGCCTCTTTACACTTGAACACAAGTGTATATACACACTTGCAGTATTGATCATTTTTATTCAATGTATATCCAGTTTGCCCAGATAGATGGAAAACTACCTAAGGGTAGGTGCCGTGTCTCCCATATCTTGGAAACCCCATCTCTTAGTAATTATTTCAAAAAGGTAGAAAAATGTGAAAATATTTATAGTACCTCCTGTATTTGCCCACACACTGTCTTTTTCTGTAAAAGAGCGTCTAGTTTGCCATGTCTGAATCAGGGAACAACTTATTCATTAGCAAATGTGGACAATGTCTCATTAGAATCTTTGTGTTAGGAAACCCGAGTTGGAAGGGATTCCAGGACAGTTGCTTTACCCTTGTTCCCATGAAATCTTAGAGCTCATAGACTGTGTTTTCTGTCCTCCTACATTTATTTCTAAGAATCTAAGAAATTTAAGGAAAGGTAGACAAAACCCACAGGGGAAATCATGAGAAAGTCAGTAACTCAAGCATAAGACAAGCAGGCCCTTTTCCTTTCCATTCAGTAATGAGGAAAATAGGAGACCTCCTTTCACCGAGGGCAGACTCACTTCAGCAGCTGTAGGTCTGGCCACAGAGAAAATACTCAGCTTATAAAAACCAGGCAAACATTTCCCAAACTGGCGATGTGGCAGCAATACAAGGTTGAGGACACTTTCTCAACTCATCTGGGAAAAGTCAGGGAGGGCCATGTCGAGCAACAGAGGACAAAACTCTTATAGTCTGTTGGGAAGGTGCCAAAGAAAATCAGATAACAGATGAAATGAGTTTTGTCAGCCACCCCACTGGTTTCAGGGAACACCGCTCACTGCCACCTCTGTGAAATGAGTCACCCCTCGCAGAACCCACACTGCCTTACAGAAACCGAGGAGGAAGCATCACTCTGTCCTCCCACAAAAGGTGGGCTAGCTGAGGCATCAAAGCTTAGAGGGAGAGCTAGAGGTGACACAGGTGAGGAGAGAACCAGGAAACAGCATGCATGGGAGGGGGCGGGGAAAGGAGACACCAGGGGAGAGAGAAGTGAAGAACAGCCCGTGGAGATCCGCGTCCAGGGAACGAGGCGGTCACTGAAGTCTGAGCCTCACGTGACAAGGTCCAGGGACCAGTTTCTGCTGCTACTCCTCACAGCCAGGCTCCTCATCGCTGTCCTCCCCCAGAGGAAATTCCCTCATGTGCTTCTCGGCTGCGTGCATCCGAGTCTCCATGGGGCAGTCCTGGCTCAGAACTGCCTGTAGCAAGAGGCAGGAAGAGAAATCACTGCGCATCCTTCACCAGCTTCCCCATCCCCTTCCCCATCTAGCTCATCCAAGTCTAGTGCTGCACAGAAAAGACTCAAGAAACCAGCAAAGGACCCTTGCTCTGCTTCATGTATGTGCATAGGCCACCCAAGGGACCAAGGTGTAGTCACCCTAGTCAAGACAATCATCTGATATGCTTTGAATTGAATTCTTTTAGCAGTAGTACAGGCTATAGCAGGGAGCCAGCCGAAATGGGCACCACCTCCCATCAGACTTTCACGTCTTCTTTTGCTCATTTAAGCGTCCTCCACATCCATCCCTAACCCACCCAGACCCTCAGGGTGCTCATGCTGTGGTAAGAGGAAAGTATCTTATTAACTAAAATCATATGCTGCGGTTCTCTCCCCTGGGGTGTTTGTACTTTAAGAAATGACGTGGTAAGGACGATAACAGATGTGAGTGAATGAATGTATGTGCCCAGTAGAATTCTGTCCATTTTGTGGGCATGATTTGGTAATTCACACTTTGCTGGTAACTACAGCAA